>NW_023365714.1:863120-881684 GCF_000003815.2 Branchiostoma floridae
GCTAATTTGCATAATTAATGAGAAAGTTTGTAAATCCACTGCATTCCTTATAGGACTTTCAAAACTTGTCACATTTTTAGCTAGAAAGAAGGAAATATCAATACACATTTATTATGCAAATGATGATCTCATTTGCATGATTGATAGCAAAACATGAACGTGTTGACGGATCGTCATGATTTTTGGTATGTAGATAGCCGAAGTAAAAACTTACATAATGAGATACTAGTTATGCAAATTAACAGCTAATCTGCATGATTAATGAGGAAAGATAAATCCACTGCATTCTGTGATAGGACTTTCAAACTTGTCACATATGTAACTGAGAAAGATGGCAGAGAATAAGAGGTGAATGTTTGGGTCCGCTTAACGTCTTTTCTTGAACTGCAGGAGCCGGTTTAGTTTCCTACTTTGAAAGAGAATAAGGGATGAAAGGATCATCATGATTTTTGGTATGCTGATAGCTTAAATGATGCTTGATACAATTTAATATTATTATGTAAATCTAATCTGCATAGGGATCTAATTTGCATAAGCAATGGCGAAATGTTATGAACCAACTCCAGGCATATAAAATAAAATGTAATGAGTAACACATTTATGTCTACAGACATCATTCTACATAACAAACCTGGTTTATTTGGCAAAGGTATGTGTTCGTTGAACTCTAGCTGAATCTCTTTAACAATATTTTTCCAATTTACAACATATATTTACTTGTTTTGTAGCTTTTTGAATGATTAACATCATCAGTCGACATGCTTACACAAAACTCGGGGTGAAACAGCCCTAGGTTAGCTGATTACAAGACAGGGATGCGCCATTTTACCCATCTGGGTGAACGAAGGTACAAAAACTGATCCAATCTTGCTCATAACCTTGCTACTATAACCTGAAAGAGAATTTCATTTCTACACACTGTCTGACTCACTGACCTTCAGTCCATACAGGGTTCTCCCATACCACATCTCCCACAGGATAAGCCCCAGGCTGTAGATGTCAGCACTCTTGTCGTACACTTTACGTTCCTTCACCTCAGGTGCTGCATAAAGGGCAGTCCCAGCTACTGTCCCTGTGATTTTCTCCTCTTGTTTGGTCAGTCCAACATCAGCAAGCTTCACAGTGTTGTCCCTGGTCACCTTTTGGATAGAATAGCCTAAAGTTTAGTTAGGTTTCTTACTGCAGGTCATGTGGCTTACCTATATGATTTTTTTATATCATTGTCTTTTTCTTTGTCTTTTTCTTCTTTAAAGAAGAAAAGATCGCCAGTCTTAACAGTCTGCACAAGAAAAATCAGATACTGTAAATGCATTTAATTTCGCGGGGATTTAATTTCGCGGTAGCGGCAAAATGGACATTTCGCGGTGGATTTAATTTCGCGGTAGCGCCATCCCGCGAAATTCAATGCATTTTCAGCACTGCACTGTAGTCACGAACTGCCGTGTAAAACCCGGCGCCTCTACAAACCGCCAGTCGGAAAACACTTGCTGGTTACCCGGTAAGGGTCCTATACAGACGGATAGAACAGTTTCCATGCTTTTGACTTGTTCTTGCGTGATCCACTGTTACTGATCTAATCGTATCTACCCTCTCAATACGTAATAGTGTACAGTAGTACGACCTTTGTATCATGGTGAACATACTGTACAGTACTGTAATACAGTTGGTCGTATGAAAAAAATACATGTGTGTCTTCAGTCAAGACTTCACCGTAGTAAGTATGTCAAACATTTCATTATACAGTGACAAAGACAGTAGTAGTATGTACATGGAGTGGAAAAGGGGCACCTTAGGCGGCGCCAGCAGACGAAATATTCGCGGTGGATTTAATTTCGCGGTGAAGCGGCCGCCGCGAAAACCGCGAATATTAATCCACCGCGAATATTTCTGCATTTACAGTACATGCTTCCTTCAAAGAAAAACTCTTGGGGTGTCTCTAGGCAACCCTTACATCTGTAAATATTGTTGTTGATAAATACTAGATTCTATAATAATATTCTTGTACATACTATGTAACTATGCAATTTAAACCAAGTATACATATTATAGATTTTTTTCTTTATGTACTCAGCCCTTGTAACCCCTATGTAAGCAGGCCTGGTTTACAATCAGTACTTGCCAAAAATAAATGGATGTCATAAGAATAGAAATTACACTAGCTGTCTATTGATATATAATACATTGAAATTGATGTGGAAACAACAGAAGTATGATCAAAGTTAATATAAACTTCCAAACTTTTGTGCAAGATTTAGAGAGTTTAGAATTATGGTTCCTACTGTGTTAAGTTATTATCAATTAATACATTAATACATGGTTATAGTACATGGAGATTTATGTACCAGTATATTGACAACTTTGAGGTCCCTGTGGATGTAGCCTGCATCATGGATGTGCTTTAGTCCCTCACACAGCTGTACTGCCAGGTTCTGGGTGTAGCTGAAGGCTGATGCCTGCTTCCTTAGGTTCGAGCCCCACCAGGCTGGGTTATGGTCCCTGTGATGATATGGTTTGATTTTGCAATAAATGGATTCAACAATATGATGGAACGTTGAGGAACTTCCGAATTTAATATCCTTATTTCCTTTAATCTATCAAAATATTATGTTTTCATGCTTGCTGATAAATTTGGGTAGTTTTAAAAGTACCAGTCTTTTTCCATCAGTTTATGTGATGTGTTTTGTCATCAATTTTGTTTTTCCCTCTGTCTATGATTGGAGAGGGGGGAATATGGTGCTTTTCCCTATAGTAATAGATTCCTGCTCTATGTTTTTATTTCAATGAGGAGCTGAGCTTAGGTGATGATGATGATTGGTCAGAAATTTGGTAGTGGGACTTGGGACATGCATTTCCTTTGAAATGTAAATGCAAGCATTTGTGCTCTCACCTTTTCCCAATGATCCTGTCCTCCAGTGTGCCCTCACACAGCTCCATGACCAGTCCCAGCCTCAGGCCGCCCTCCTCCTTTCTGCAGGCGGTGCCGTAATACTCCACAATGTGCCCTCCCCTCAGCTTCCTAATTACGATTAATAGATAGATAGAAATACAGTTCTGACAGCCCTGAAATGCTCCAAACTATTCCCAGAGCCCTTTTTAGAAACAAATTTGTATAGTAATATTAATAATATATTGCTAAAGGGCTAAATTTTTAGGCGATGCTCCAGGATATACATTTTTGCTTTACACCATGCAACTACACTATAATATTATACACTATTTTAATATTAGTAAAATCTGATTGTTACCTCCTCACAGGTCTTTTCTTGATCCCATGTTAGGGCAAAAAGCACTCAGGTTTGTTCATTCATGAGAAAGCTCAAATTGGCATATAGTAGTTTCATTGAGGTCATGAGTGAAGGGTGGGATAAAGGGTCTCAATGTCAGTCTAAATCTTAGCATCTCATTTGGTTGCACTTCTATAAGGGTTACATCAGCGTTCCCGCCAGGCATACGTCTTTACGTCTTTGGACGCATTTTTTTCTGGAAAGACGCACTCGGCTCGGCTGAATGCGTTCATAAAAAAATCTGAAAGAAAGGCTGACCTGTACCACCAGTGTACAAAATGTATCTGGATTCTTTAAAAAAAATCTGTCTTTATAAGAAGGAATCCTACCTTCACAATTTATACTTCAAATTGTTCACTTTCCGGTCATCCCAGTAGTCTGGGGCATGGGGCAGAGCGCGGCACGTTTTACAACTAGCGGACCCATGATGTGCGACACACCCAGCCACGCACCAGTCTGAGCTGTCCGTTGCGCAATGTAATTTTTTGTAGTCCGTGAAATACATCTGACAGTCAGCATTCTTTAACTCTGGAAGAAATCTTATGCAGATTTTATATTCTGATTTTAACATGATACTTACTTGTCCTCATTTTCACGTATTTGTTAAAGATTTTTGGGTAATACTAGTATTGAACAAACAAACTGTTCTGCGCGAGTGTTGCACATCTCAACAAAAGTTCTCACGCTGTGGGCAGTTGATTGGCAGTCGGTATCTTTGTCAACAGGCCGCCGGCGCCAAGCAGTCTAGATTGGCCACCAGGTCCAAATCCAATCATCTTGATAACCAATCAGCGTTTGATAAATGTAATGTTGTACTCTGTCATTGGTCACCGGGAAAAAAACAAAAGTTACCGAGTATTAGCACACGTTTTGTTTTGTGATATTGGTAGCCGCCCGTGTCGTCTGGCAAGTTTACTTCCCTAGCTGCTAACAATTTACTATTAAAGTTTCGCCATTTATCCAAGTTAAAAAAAGCGGTGGGCGGTAAATAAGTGAAGAATCCAAAACTATACACTTTATTTCTTATTTCCAAAATTTCTTTTGTTTCAAAAAGACAAAATTTGTGGCAGAAAAGGGGCCGCGATATTGTTGTCAAGCGTCGATCGAGTCGGCTGTGCACTCCGTGGCACATGGCGCGGCACGCCCCCCTCCAAAGACGGACCGCCGATCGCAGCGCCCAGCAAGTTGGGACGTCTCTCTGGCTACTGCTTCAAGGCTACACCGGCACTGATCACTGCCAAAGAGGCAACAGATCGTCCTCCTTCGAGTAATGTATAACGTTGTTGGTCTATTTAAAAAGAAATCCAGCCAAATGTTTCACGCAGAAAACGGGGTTACCTGAGGTCGCAGGAAACAAACGCACGCTCGTGGAAAATGACGGCACGGCTTTGTAAAACCCCACCGATTCGATAAATTTGAGTACAATCATCGGGAAAAATAGAAGAAAAAAACAAAGTGTGATGGCGTCGTTATTTCATCGTCTCGGAAAGCTATTTGATGCGGGATGGCGAAACCGTGATCGATCGCACGAGGTAGACATTTTTTTATTCAATGACGGAAAGAATTGGCAGAATTTTTCCATGGGCTGACGAACTGGCTAGCGTCCTGTTGCGAAGCATCAAAAATCCAAAATTTTCATGTCTAGACAAATTATACCCGGGCCAGATCACAGAAGGCTGATTCCCTGTGCTTATAGTTTTTTTTTTTAATATAACGTATTTTGGGGGTTCGAGAGGGCGGTCGTCGGTTACTGAATAACGGGAGTAAAAGTGGCAACCGACATCCAATCTCAAGCGCATGATTTTCCTCTCAAATTGCAGGAAATTGTGTTCTAGAGGGTTTGAAAATCCAAATTTTCCCGGGGGAGCATGCCCCCGGACCCCCCTAGAATGCGAGCGCCTGCGGCGCTCGTCTCGCGCCTCCGGCGCTCAATACCCCCCTCCCAAATATTTGGACGCATACTTTCAAGAACCTGGCGGGAACGCTGGGTTACATTATGTATTACTTTAAACCTGAGTGGACAATCTAACTAAAGGTACCGGTACTAATGAGAACTCACAATTCACAGTGAAGATCTTGATGAAGATATGGGTGCTTTAGCTGTGACTCACCATAAGTTGTCTTCCTCCTTCAGGAAGTCCCAGGCAGTTTCGATTGTTATGAAGTCGTATGGCATGACTCCCAGCTTCAGTGCTGCTGGAATCTCTGCTCCCTTCCACTGGACCTGAACACGGAACACTTCACCAAAGGACCCCCCTCCTAGCCTGTTCGTAGTGTCCGTCCAGCCTGTGATGCTGTCCAGGTCATACTCGTACTTTCTCATATCAGTCAGGTAGAACATTGCAAGCTGGCCAAGAAACCCGTTGATCTCCCAGCTTTGTGGCTCATACGTTCGCAAGATCTCATCATTGCTTCTGGTATCGTTGTAAGTCCCCTCTATTGTCAGCTCCATAATGTCCCTCATCTTTGTAACGTCCTCTTCCAGCAGAGACATCAGGTCACGCTGTGGTTTCATCTGCCTCTCAGCCAACTCAGTGAGCAGTTCCTCTGACTTCAGTGCCTGCATCAGGATGTCCACTATGGGTGTGCCAACTTGTGCTTGCTCCCAGCAGTTGCGGAGTATGGACTTTGTCCTACTTGGGGACCCCAAACCTGCCTCAGCTCATTCCCCACATTGCTAACCTATCGCTCAACAATGATAGTGATAGACCTTTCCAAAATGCAACATATTGGTCCCAAAATGATGGTTTGTGGAACAGGACAATACGGACATTCTTTAGGTCATTTGTAGGACTGCTGTAGGCATCCTCAAGTGATTGAATTACCTCTTTCATTGTCTGTTCAAAAGAAATTTCCATGGATGTTATGTGGTGTTCAAATGAAGGACAGTGACCCAACTCATCTGCAAGGCCTTTGTAGAGATCTTCCAGTCTGGTGAAATCCTTGCTTCCTTTCTTTTCATTTTTCAACTTTGCCAAAGTAGCACTATACCACCAGGTCCCAATTAATTTCTTAACCCAGAAGGGCACTGGCATCTTTACTGAAAACAATATATCCTGCTTTAGCTTACCAGACGATACAAGTTCAGACAGGAAACTCTTTGTGGTTTCCATATTGCTCCTTGCCATATTTTCCAGTTTTGTCTTGCTCTTGTTCACTTCCTCTTGAAATGATTGGAGACTTTCCTGAGCCACTCGGTACATTTTTACTTTGGTGTCCTTGTCCAAGTTTTGACGGGCAACATTTAGCAGGGAGTTAATGTGGGTCAGAGCTGTACTTGAAATTCGCTGCAGTGACCTGAAAAAAATTGTGACCAACAATGGAAAAGGTAAACTTAAGTTGCTTATATAGACAGGGGGAATGTAAATTTATAGTATCGAACATCCATCCAGCCATTCTTGAGTTATCTTGTTGACAAACAGACAGGCAGACGGACACAAACAGACAAAATGCTAATGAAACTAGAAAGGCCGACATTTGCTTAGGAGCAAATACAGCATATTGCAATCCATCTTCATCCTGGAAAAAATCCCCAAATTCAACGATTTGAAGTAATGTCTGCTCAAAGGGAAAATGAAGTACTGTGGGCACTTGTCCTAGACACCTTCATGCCGAATTTTAGGTAATTTGGTTTCAATACAAGGGCATAGAAGCCAAAAATATACATTTTTAGACAAAAATGACGGAAAACCCCAAAATAACTAATTTTTGAAGTGATCTATGAAGAAAGTTTCAATGGGGTCCTGTGAGCATATGTTCAATGCACCTCTGCACCAAATTTTAGGTCATTTGGTTTCTATACAAGGGCATAGGAGCAAATAATATATATTTTTAGTCAAAAATGACCGAAAATCCCAAAATAACTCATTTTTTAAGTGATCTATGAAGAAAGTGTTAATGGGACCCTGTGCTCATATGTCCCATGCACCTATGTACCAAATTGCAGGTCATTAGGTTTTCATAGAAGGGTAAGGAGCCAAAAATATACATTTTTGGTCAAAAATGGCCGAAAAACCCAAAATAACTCATTTTTGAAGTGATCTATGAAGAAAGTGTTGATGAAGCCCTATGCTCATATATCCAATACACCTATATACCAAATTTCAGGTCACTTAGCCTTCATACAAGGGCACAGGAGCCAAAAATAGACATTTTTAGTAAAAAATGGCCAAAAACTCCCAAATAAATAATTTTTGAAGTGGCCTATGAAGAAAGTGTTTATGGGTTCCTGTGCTCATATGTCCAATGCACCTCTGTACCAAATTTCAGGTCATTAGGGTTTAATACCAGGGCACAGTGGCCCAAAATATATGTATTTTGTCTAAAAATGACCAAAAACCCTAAATATCATAATTTTTAAGGCCTCTATCAAAAAAGTGAAAAAAAAACGTCTGGGGGTATTTGCTATCCCTACCTTCATGCCAAATTTCAGCTCATTTGGCCCAAAAATGAAAAAGTAGAATCCATTTGAAGATTTGACAGGAGAAGAGACAAACAAAAAACAATATATTGCAATCCCATACTATGTATGGATTGCAATATAAATATGACCTTTATGAGTATTTCATGTACATGTACAAGGTAATTATCAATTATACTTATAGCAGTCATGGACAGTACTTACGGTAGCTCATGTCATGTAATTCTTCCCACCTGTACTGGGTTCCTTATTCCAATGGTTTAGAAATTAAAGACTGGACACAATGTCTACAATTATCTTATGCTATTACTAAAGGAGATATACACATGTACTAACTAAAGATTTTTCCCACCTGTACTGGGTTTCCAGTTTAATGTCCAAACTTTTTGGCAGCAGCAAGTCCAGACCATCCAGCACTTTGGTGAAGTCTTCAGAGAGAATTCCTCCAAGCCCTACAGCCTGCAGGAATAATGAACAGCATGTAATTATGATTTTGGTAATGATGAATTCATATTTCCTCTTTTGAATCATTTCAAATGGACTGAGTACTCTTTCTGTTATTTATCATTTTATGCTTTTAAGCTACTGATAATTAGATGGCTGAATCAATTTGGTTATACACAAAGTTCAGCAAAGCATACTTTGCAATTTCAAAAAAAATGCATGCAAGAAATATAAATGAAACAAGATCTACATTGTAGAGTACCGGTAGTCTGGCTAATGCTAGGGGCCTATATATAGGATTACATTTCCAAGCCAGCGCCCGACCGGGCATTTTTAAGGAACAAAAAGTATGGCATATTATTATGAATTGCATATTATGAAAGGCAACAAAACATTTAATTTAGTTAAAAATTAGTTACTACCAAAATTTGTATTTTTCATGATGTACAGTCACTAAGTCTTTTATTTCCCTTCCTGATAACAGTCCGGCCAGGTCTCTTTTGGAAATGTGACCCAAGCAGAAATCTCCATTGGTCAGACACCTCTCTTTGGCCTATATAAAGCTTTAATTAACGTCTACAGCTACATGTAGATGTGCAAAGGTTACTATAGATAGTATATAGGTTTGGTGCGTCGTTCATTGTAATATAACCAGCTAAGTTGCCATGACTGTGAGTGAGTGCTGCCTCTGATCTCCGAGTTCCTGCAAAGCTGGTGTGTTATGCTAAAGGGCTCTTATAACAGATACAGATGGGAAACTCAAAGTTTGCTCACAAATTTTCTGCCATGAGATCAGGTCATGCACTGTTTACATGCAACTGATGCAAGACAGTGCTGCATTTCTCACTTCCTATTGCACTGCCCTAACTTTATTAATCAACGTTTACTTTTATTTGACAGGCTACAAAAATGTGAATATTTCATCCCTCAATATAGATGCCCTGTCGGAAACAGATGTTATAAAGTTATTGATTAGGGGTTCACCTCTGCTCTCCCCTGCTGATAATGCTGGGGTGTTGTATGTGACCCAGATGTACTTATTGGAATCTAAACGTTTTGTATAATTGTTTTCTGTTGTAGTTTCAATGCGGTATTGTTTAATATTGGTTACATTTATGTTTGCATTATTTATTGTTTTATTTCACCTCTGTTATTATGACTATTCCTGTATATTTGTGTTGTACTTTTCATTATTTGTATTTTGTTAGTGGTGCTATGAACATATTAAGCTTTTAGCTTGATTGCGGCACCACTGTGTGTGTTATTTGCATATTCTTTAATAAAAAATAAAAAAAAGACAGTACTGCTTGTAACATATTAATTCATCATAATCGTAGTCTTGCCTGTTTTGTGGAGACAAAGAAGAGCTGTTGCTTCTTCAGACCAGGCCACATCTCTGACAGCTTCTTCAGTGTGTTTGTTTTCAGCTTATCTTGCTCCTCTGTTGGCACAAGGTCCCACTTGTTGCCGATGAACATCGCTGATTCTGGGTCAAAGTCCTCAGAATTCTTTGTTGGACACAGCTTGAGAAGTTGTCCCAACTATCATTTTTTTTAAAAAGGACATGATTACAATCAAGCTTGTTGAAGTTTAGTAACTTCTGCCTGTTACAGAAATTGTATCCAGCTGCTTTGATAAGTACTAACTTTTGTGCAATTGCAAAAGAATTAAGTCACTGTATGATAGTGTGTTACTTTATTTTGTACGTCGATGAAGGTTAGACTTCCAAGTAATAAGATATGCCAAAAAGCAGTTACTCAAGCAACTGGATATGGTTTGGAAATGGTCAGATGTTTAAGATAGTATCCACTATCTTTCATCTGATGATACTGAAGGGATTTGGAAGAAACTTGATTTGGGATTATTGTTAAGATGAAGGACTCCCTTGGAAAGCAGTTTCTCAAAAACTGAAGGGACGACCCTACAAGATAGATAACTCTCACACATGGCAATAAGTGAGTTAAAATAATCCCCGACAGGCATAGAGGCTGAGGATTTTGCATTGGCACTAGATTGGTAAAATCATATTTTTTAAGAGATCAAAACTATTAATTAAAAGTGGACTAAAAAGATGAGTCAGGCCTCACCCTGTCTTGTTGCACTCCCCCTGCCCTGGAGCTGTCAATGATGTACAGGAAGGCGAAGACTTTAGGGATGTAGTCAGCTACAACTTTGTCCATCATCTTACTTTCTCCTACACCGGGACTATCCACTATCACTATTCCTCCCTAGAAGGAAAAAAAAACAGTTCTAAATGTTTTGCAATGACATTTACAAACATTATTAAAGAAACAGACTCCAAGAAAAAAAAATTGAATGATTATCAACTGTACTTTCCAAATAATGGCATCTGAGTGATACAAATTACTATTGGTAAAATAAATTCAATTTCTGAACCTTTAATTAATGTAGCCTACTGTCAGTTAAGTTTTGGCCTGATCTATATAATGCTGCCAAATTAATGAAGACTGAAGCTGACAATTCTATCATAGATTGTATAGGAGTTTTGCATGCAGCTGAGGACACATCTGAAAATGTTACTTTAAGAAGAGGGAGAGGCCAAAAGATCTCTATCTTCTCAGCTGCAGGAAGGCTGTCTCTGCTGGCACCTTCCAGATGCATGTAGCTTTTCAGCTCTGCCTGATGCTCTTCTGTACCGTCCAGTGGGATAGTGATTTGCCTCTCCCCTTGATCATCAGGCTGTCGTAGATGCACCACAGCCTGTCTGGTCTCCCTGTACTTCACCTCACAGATGGTAGAGGTCGAACTTTCATGTGCCACAGGCAGGATGTTCTCTCCCAACAGTAGGTTCAGGAAGGTGCTCTTTCCCGAGGATGTCTCTCCTGAAGCAGAAAGTTTGAGGGAGTCAGTAATCACCCCCTACAAAATAAAGTTGGAAATCCTTCAAATGACAGACTTTGTACCATTTGTAACTACAACCATATATTAAATGAATTACCTTCGCCAAGAAGGTTTTACAAATTAGGTGTTTTTATAAAAACTGTATTTCAAAACGTCAGTGTGGCACCTTATTTTCTCCCAAGAACAACATTAACTTTATAGCATAGCAAGATTGACTGATATGTTACAAGTATGGCCAATGTCTTGGTGGCGGGGAAAATCTGTGCCGCTTCGCCAAAAAATAGTGAATAAGGGAAGGAAAACCTACCGTCCAAAATGGGCATGTACAGGTACTGGAATTTGAGGCCCATAGTTTATTGGGAGTAGCCTGGAATCCAGCCGTGTTGTGCTGTGGTCGCTCCCCGAAGGTACGCTTCCTGCCAACACGTCTGGTGTTCGTTACCATTGGAACGATCGGCCCTTACGTCACTAATGAGGAGACTCATGAATATTCATATTTGCCGCTCTTTGCTGATTGGATGACCTCTGAGAGGAGAACACCAATCGCGAGGCGCCACGTGATCTGTTGTCATGCAGACGAAAAGTTCGCGGGAAAGATAGAAGTAGTGTTCTGTTTGATTACAAATTGTAAACATAATTTTGAAGGGGGCTTAGAGCTAACAGCCAATCAGAAATCTCGCATAAAATCTCTGCGAATATGCAAATTCCGATCATTCCAATGGTAATGAACACCAGACGTGTTGGCAGGAAGCGTACCTTCGGGGAGCGACCACAGCACAACACGGCTGGATTCCAGGCTAATTGGGAGAGCAGAGGCAGTGAAATTTTGTCCATGGGAGGTGTTGCTAATTTGTTTTTGTTTTTTCAAAATCATCAAATTGGGAAAAATAGGATCGCAGAATCCAAGAAGCAACAAATAAAATTGGATTGGCCTAAGATAAGATTTTAATACTTTGAACAATTTCTGCTATTGGGGTGGAGAAGATAATCAACAGACACATTATGCAAATGAGGACCTTATTTGCATAATCAGTTGGAGACACTTACATTATACTTCATTTGAGAAGGTTAATCATTTGGCTGAAAGATATGAGGTCGTGAAACTCTAGTTTTGTATTCAATTTAGAATGTTCACTATACAGACTATACATGTACAATGTACGTAATACTATATTATTCTTTTATCAGTGCAGGGTGTGTAGGTACACAATCCAAACAGTAAAAGATGAATTGTATGTATAATGACATCCTCAGACAACTTCAAACCATACAGTCACGTGGAGGTTTGTTATTGGTCCACAGCCTGGCCTTATGGTCAATAAGGTTACACTAACCTGCTACAAGGATTGGACACTCTTTTGTGCCTAACAACACTTGTACGTCTGTTAAGATGTCTTTTGCAGCACGGTCCAACTGTTTCTGAAGTATGTCTGTAGTACTCTGGTCCAGCTTGGGAAGGTAGGCAATACTGTGGTTGCATAACCCAGCTAGGCGTTCTCGTTTCAAATTGTATAAACGCAGGATTTCCTTCAAGTTTTCTGCAGCCTAGAATATGAATGGAGTTCCATTCATCAATGTCCCATGAAATTTTGTGTGTGTACTGCATGATTATGCCTATTAGTTGTGATAATTTAGCATTTACTCCTACCAGACTTACATGAATATTGATGTACAAAATACATGAAAGTCCCATTAGTAGAATTAGCTTAAACCTGGCAAAGTAGCATCAGATTTCTATGCAATGTACTTTGTATACAATATGATTAAAATGAATTTATATACTAGTCAGTCATAATTCATAATTATCTAAAATATTCCTCTTTCCAAATTACATATCAATTATTATGATGCATGTCTGAAATTCTGATCATCAATCAAATTTATGGAAATATAAAATTTTCTCATTGATGTTGCAAATCAATCCATTATAAATTACCTGTCCAGGACGTCTCCTTGTTGCAGCTGTTGCCCGTATGTCCCTGATCCTCTTCTTCAGTTCTGCCCTCGCCTCCTCTGTTTCCATCTTTTCAATTTCATCCTCGATCATGCCACACTCTTGTAGAAGCTTTGCTAACTTAAGAGGCTTCATCTGGTCTATCTCCTCTTCTGTGGGGAGGCCTGGTCTTGCTGCCATTGTGACACTTTAATAGTGCTCAAGACTTCTATGTCAATGTTGCTGACGCATGACCTGTGAAACTAAAGCAGAGGAGTAAACATCTTGGCATAATTTTGGCATACATTGTTTTGTACCTTTTGATAATAAACACAAACTATTCAACTACAGTATCAACGAAGGCAAAGCTGTATGACCGTCCATCAGATTGGCTGTGCAGTTGTCAGCATTTGGTAGTCAGCTGCAATGGTTGAATTCTGTACATCATAATGGATTGCGTACTAGTAGTGTAATGGGCAGCATGTTTGGCTAAGGACCTAAAAGTCAAAAGTCCTGCTGCTGCAGTACTATGGAAAGCCAGTAGGGGGCCTATAATTTAATGAAGACACACACAGTCTAGAAAACAATAAACCTGAGGAGCTATATTTAGAATGTTTAAAGTTACAAGCAAATACAGCACATCCCAAAGGACTATTCCTTTTTTCCATAATATTTTGTGATGGGGTATGATATACATGTATATTATATGAATGGTTTATTTTAACAACACACTTTCACAAACATGACAGCCACACTTGGTGGCTGAATTGAATTGTGAGATTACAATGAAATGTACTAAAAAACACATAAGTCACTTAATAATATTTACAATTATTGAATAAAACATCTGATTCAATAATTTTTTGATACATTAAAATATACATTCGTCTGGACGTCATATAAAAGCTAGAAGGCTATCATGACACTTAAAAAGACCAATTCAGAGCCAACCACTAGCATATTTAGAAGAAGGATGAATTGTAAGGCACGGTTACTATATAATGATGATGATGACTATATAATAGACTAACGTTCGGTTCGGCAATATTGTGTGTCAAGTCTGTGTGCCGATCACTGATTTTTCCTTTTGACTTAAGTAGGACTACTTGTCTAGGAGGCAGTAGATGCTGGAATTGCCCAGATCAAAACAATTTTGCAAATTTCTCAGACAAGTGTCTATCCTGTGAGCGTAGGCAGTCCCAGATGAGAACAAGCAGCGTAATTGGCTATAGAAAAATTGAAATGCTTCCCAAATTGGGGGGTTTCTTCCCTATAACATTGGCCATACAATACAACAAGGAACAATTGATACAACTAATGCATTGCATAGATCAAATTCTCCACCCCCACCAGGAAAAAACACTACATGCCAAGGTATACTTACCTTCCTCCTCATTGCAAGGTCATGTATTTTACCCACATGTGTAGACAAATATCCAAGCCTGCTTCTCATGCCCATGATAGTATATAGCAAGTAAACAGGTTTAATATGTAAGAAGCAAACATGTCCAAGCTAACACCTACCATCAGCCATAGGCCAGAGCACAGATGGTCACAGCTGACGAAGAAACTTGATTTGACCTAAATATACTCCACACAGTCCACAGTAACCTACTAGTAGGTGAAAGGATATCAAAACAGACAGCTGTCCCCATTTCCAGGTCAGGATCAGTGGTGTTCAAATCAGTTAGGTGTGACGGGTCGTTCAGTGTAATATAACCAGCTGCTGCTGCGCCGCGTGCCTGCAAAGCTGGTGTGTTACGCTGAAGGGCGGTTATATCGGCTATACAGATACAGATACAGTGATCTGCTTTTGCTACATCACTCCATCATAAGGGGGTGTTAATTTTTTTTTTAAACACTGCAAATCTACAACAACTTGCTAATGCACACTAAAACACAGGCTCACAGTGACTACCCACATACCAAACAGAATCGCAATGCATCCAGAGGTTCTTAAGATTTCTGGCTGGAACCACAAACAAAAAACCACAAAGATAGGCAACTCTAGATCTGCACGACCACAGCAAATTAGCTAAGGGAGTCCAAACTTACATGGCCACCACTTAAACCCTTTTGTCAACAAGTATTTGCCACCTAAATATCACTGCCACAGAACATCCAGTGCCAAAGATATTTTTTTTAATTCTGACTGCAGTACCAAGGTCAATCACCAGGTGCCCATCTACCCACCTACATGTACTAAATACCATCCCAATCCATCTAGCAGATCTTGAGATATACATGTAGTCCCACACATGCATCATATAGACCAAAAACAGTAACTCCATTTTGGAGTTAATATCAAATCAACCCTTACATAAGCATCAGGATGGACTAAACATTCTGATGAATGCAGATGGAGAAAGGCAGCAGAAGTTTTTGTACTTGTAAGATTTTGAATTCAAATATGCTAATCAGCACACAACAAGATGGCAAGTTTAAAGGAAACCAGTCTAGATCTACCTGAACTTTACTATGATTATAGAGCCCTTAGATTTGTGTCACTTTTCACGACCAGACTGAGCGTTACAACTAGAAACAATATATCAACCCACCTGAGGTACTTTCTTCAAAGAAAAATTCCTAGAGGGTTGCCCAGTCTGTCCTTGGGTAGGGCGTGCACCAAAATGCTGCCTCACGTCTGGACCAATGTAAAAAACAAGTAGGCAAAGTTAGTGTTTTGGACCTTTGTCCATTGTATGTTTGATATGGACGTGAGCAAAGAGAACAATGCTGATGTAACTTCAGACTTTGTACACCTGACTTCTGTGCTTCAATGATCACAAACAGGGATGAACCGTTAATTTATACCAGGGGGAGGTGGTAAATATGCATTTTGGTATTGGTTACCACCTGTCTCCCCAGGGCTTGTCAAAGACAGGGATAAACCGTTTATTCATACCAGGGAGAGGGGGCAAAAATGCAGCTGCTTACTAATACTGAAGTGGCTTCAGACTTGGTACACCTGTCTTGACTAGCTAAACTATCCACAAACAGGGATGAGTCGTTAATTCATACCAGGGAGAGGGGGCAAATATCCAGCAGCAGTCAAGTTCCCAGATGGGTCCATGCTACAATGTATGAACGTTGAGCTATAATTTTTATTCAGCCTGGATGGAAAACCTATTCACACTGCGCGATCATTGGTCAGCCGGAATCACGTGACTAAATCACACTATATAAGGCGTGGACAGAATCCATACTGTCTCTTTCATCCGGAGAAACCCAGTTCACCGGACCAAGCAAGTCGGTTACGTCAAGGAGTCGACGGAGTACCACGTGCAGTTCCCGACGCCCGTTTGGCTTCCCAGGAAAGGTTTGAAGTGTATTTTTGGCAAAGTATGTTGAGACAGTGGTTTGTGCAAGTGGCTGTTTAGTGTAAGACACAAACGATATTATGAAGGGAACTTGTTGTTTTTGGTTGTGGAGGGGCGTCGATTTATACTTTGTTGCTTGGGCAGGTATGTGATTGGGTACCTGGTGTTGGTTCTCAGGGTAGTGGGGGAAAGTGTTCGTGATATAGCCTAATGGGTGGTTTTATTGAAGTCTGGCTTTTGTAAATGTGGGAGGTGAACTCGGGTGGAGTTTCCCGTGTGTCCACGACGTTGCCCGATCTAGCTTCGCGTGGCGGAAACTTGCTTGGGTTGGGTAGGATGTGAGTTAAACGAATTATTCTAACGTGAATGTATGCCGTGGATAATAGGAATGGCTTCTCAGAAACCGTCGATCCCGGCAGGGAAGGAGGTACCGGTTCCACGTCGTGGTGCCGGTGGTCAGCGCCAACCCAGGCAGGAGGATGGGCAGAGACCTCAGGTGGTGGTGGTGCAACAGCAGCCGCCGCCGCCGCCGCCTCCGCCGCCGCAGGTTCAGCCAGACATCTCTCAAGAAGTCCCTCAAGATCAGGCAGGGCAAGATGCTCGTCAGGAGCCTCCAGGAGCTCAAGTGCAGGACCCACAGCAGGGACAGCAACAGCAAGGAGAACAAGCTGTGGCTGGAGGACAAGCTCAGACGGTAAGGCATGAGTTTGGGTCTTAGGTGTTACATTGGTTTTCATAAGTGTTTTTCTTCCGTGTTCTTTGCATGTGTGACATGTAAGTCGCTTGGTTGGTTGTTCAGCTATGGACTTCCTAGTCGAGTTACATTGTTCTTGTGTGTCACGCTAAAAGTGGTAGTTGTAGAATGTTCCTGCCGTAGCCTTGCTTATTTGTAGCATGGCCCGTGCGGGGAGCAGTATTGACATGGTAATGCAGTGAATACCTGTTTTTGTGAAGGGGTGCACGTGTGTAGTCGTTGCACGTGACACGCACCTTTCGCATAATTGACCTAATTAGTAATTTGCTTTTATATGGTAATAGGTTGGGTGCTGCCAGACCTGTCACGCCGGGCGTGTGGTCGAAATTTGAGTGGCGGCATTCAACGGGCACCCGGGGGTGCTGTGGTAGAACTGTGTGTTCCCACGTGAAGGTTCAATGTGAACATGTAACGAGTAAGTTACGGACAGAGGGCAAGGTATTCACCGGGTGAATACTGGAGTGCCGTAGAGAGAAACTCTTGGTAGAAATGGCATGCTGGGCATGTACACGCAAATTTACGGAAGGATGCCAGTGCTGCGTGGTGCGCTGGATTGTACATTTGCGTCGACTCACATCGGGGATGTGGGGTTATGAGTTTGTGATTGAGGCGAGGCAATATGATGTGTGAACCCATATTAAAACTCGGTGTTAACAGTTGACATACCAGTCAGTGCTGCAAGTTAGAAGCGAGGGTATCTGGTGTGTAGTAACGTTAACTGTTGAAGTGTGTGAATACATGCCAGTTTTTGGAGGACTGTATAAATACATGGTATTTATTTGCGGTGTTGTATTTATGCAGGACATCGCGGCGCTAGTGACGGAGTTGAATGCTCTGAAGCAGCAGGTTGGGGCTATGCGAGGGGGACGCTCTTCAGATGACATCAAGGAGGAGCTAGTCCAGTACGCGGGTAGACCTGGAGCGGCATTTGACCCTCATCGTGCCCTGGCACTGGTGGAAACTCTGGTGATGCAGGCTCGTCGGGAGGGACACAAGAAGGCTCACGAGTATTCCATCATTCTTGACCAAATATATCCGTTGGCACGAGAAGATTTCTTTAGACAATTGATTGTGAATCAGTTTGGAAGCACTTTAGAGAAGCAGGTGAACAAGGAAATTGCTCAGTTTGTAAAAAACCAGGGTAAGATCATGCCTAGAGCAAGTAGATCATTGAAAGCGGTAAAGTATGACAGCTTGAAACGTAGGGAGAGACATGGCTTGGCCCAGGCACGCCCAGATGATAAGTGCTACCGCTGTCATGAGTTAGGGCATTTTGCGAGAGATTGTACGAAAAGTAGAAATGGTAAAAACTCTTGAAGGCATGCTTATAATGATTTAAGTCTGTGTGCTTGACGGAACGGTTATCGATATCGACACGTGTGAAACTTTGGTCGGCTTTCCGACATAATTGACTTGATGTGTAGTTTTTTGTACTTGATGTGAAATAAAACTACTGAACAGCATGTTTGTGATCGAATCTTATCTGCTGGGAGAAAGGGCGGAATGGAGAACAGATAACAACTAAAAAAAAAAAAAAAAAAAAAAAA
>NW_023365714.1:886308-888607 GCF_000003815.2 Branchiostoma floridae
ATCCCATGGAGGGTAGAGAAACATGAGTCAATTGAGATATTCTCAGATGCATCGGGATTCAGGTGGGGTGGCTCCTTCGTAGCTGAAGAGGGAAAAGTACAGTTGGGAGACTACTGGACAGGACAGGAACAGGGAGACATCATAGCGGTAAAAGAAACGGAAGCGCTTAGACAGGTCTTGTTAGCTGCAGAAGACCATGTCCGTGATAAGAGGGTAGACGCTCATGTGGACAACAAGAATATGATCTCTTCTTGGAATAACCAAGGGGGGAAAAGTGTGCAATTGTCGCGTGCAGTACGTAAGTTGTGGGAGGTAGTTATGACATTGAATGTAGAATTAAACCTAGTGTATGTCCCTTCAAAGGAGAATGAGGCAGACGCGCCATCACGTCGGCTCAAGAACTCAGATGCAATGTTGCACGAAAAGGTATTCAGACGAATTGATGCAGAGTTAGGTGGGGAAGTAGGCTTTGATACAGACCTCATGGCACTGCCGTCGAACGTACAAACGGCTAGGGATGGCCACAAGTTAGCTTTTTTCAGTCCATACATAACTCCAAATTGCGATGGGGTCAATGTATTTGCACAAACGTTAGCAGGCAGGAATGGCTACGTATTCCCTCCTTTCTTCATGATCGGGGCTTTGTTGAAGTTCCTGTTGCAACAGAAGGTACGGGTAGTAATGGTGGTGCCCGACATGTTCCCTAGGGAATATTGGTGGCCGATCTTAGAGAGGAGAGCAGCAAGAAAGATCCGTGTAGCGTGTGCAGGACAACCAGTACTCTACTTTCCGCGTAAGAAAGGAGGGTGGCAGCTTAAGCCGACTAAGGTAGATTTGTGGGCTGTTCTCCTGGAAACTGTCCAGATGGTAGAAATAGGAAATTAGTTTTGTACTTGATGGACGTGATGGTTTATACAAGGCCCATTTGTGTTTCAGGTAATGGACGAGTGGTTACTGAAAGACTCGATAGGAACAAGTTTCAACTTTCAAAAGCAGGATGGGGGTCGGAATTGCGATTTGGTAGCAGGTGAAGGTGGTAGTAGTCCCATGGAGGAAAGTGAAAATGTTACGTGTGACGTCAAGTTTACGGGAGCGCCAAGGTTATGGGTGCCGGCAAAAAATTGCACGTCATGTGGATACCCGAATGACTTTGATTTCAATTTTTGTCAAAGATGTGGGGCGTCAAGGGTGCATGAAGTATCGGTAGTTGAGGTGAGGGGTTTGCAAGTCGATCAGGTGGCGATAGATAATAGGTTAGATGAAATTATGGGAGGTCATGAGGGGTCTGCGTACAGCAAGCAGAAGAGGGCTTTGAGTGATTTATTGAGAGAATTTCTGAGGACGTTGACCCCACCGAAAGCTCTAGATTCAGCAGCCCCCGTAGATATTGTTAGATTTTTGATCTGGAAAGATCAAAAAGGTAAAACTAAAGTACACCAGAAAGGGTGCAAGGGAGGAAATGATGATTGTCGTTGCATGTGGAGACTTGCTTTCAAGACGGTAGACTCATATGTGGGGAAATTGAGAGCCATTTTCAATGAAATGGGCAGAGGAGGCGAGTGGGATGAAAGACTGGGGGTTGGGAACCCAGCAGCGGGGAAGATGGTAAAGCGATATATAGCATCAGTGACAGCGGAACAACTGGGTCAAGGTATAACCCCGCATCAGGCCAAACCCGTTTTTTTGGATAAAATCACAAAGATCTGTACTTATATTGCAAGGAAGGTAGCCTCTGAGAGGTCAGGTAGGATTATGTTCACTATGGCGAGGGATCAAGCAATTTTCAAGGCGGCATTCTTCTCAGGAGATCGTATAGCTGATCTTATGAGGACTAGAAGAGCAGAAGTGTTTAAGCTGCCTTCAGGGGCTCTGATCCTGAACCATGTATGGGGGAAAACGTTAAGGGATGGCAGGGCTAATGTATTTGTATTGGAGAAAACAGGGGACTCCTCCACTTGTCCGGTAGAAGCTCTGGAGTGGTATGTTGAAATCGCTAGATACCTCTCTATAGATTTAGGAGGGGGGTACCTTTTTAGGGCAACGTCAAAAAATGGTTGTGTGGTGGCAGAGCAACCTTCCACAGCAACAATGGACAACGCTTTCCGTAGATACTTGCAAAAGCTAGGAATAGATGAGGGTGAAACCCTTCATGGGTGTAGAGCAGGATGTGCGGTTGCATTACACATGGCGGGAGCATCTGATCAGGAGGTAATGGACCATGTGGGATGGTACTCAAGGCAAACGGCGGCCCAATATATGAAGTTAGGGAAGGTAATGCAGTCGGGGGGCCCAGCTTCCA
>NW_023365714.1:888908-897712 GCF_000003815.2 Branchiostoma floridae
GAAATGCGTGAGGGGAAGGAAGGTTGTTAATGGGGCTTGATTGAGAAAGGGGATGATGAGGAAGGGGAGATACTTTCTAATGAAAGTATAGGAAATGTGGAGCTGTTCCGTTTGGTACTTGTCGCGGGGACATGGGGAGGAGACAGCGCGACGAAGGCACTACCCCATAACTAATGAAGGATGATCCGATGATTGTCAGTGTGGATACTGTGCTATTCACACTGCGCGATCATTGGTCAGCCGGAATCACGTGACTAAATCACACTATATAAGGCGTGGACAGAATCCATACTGTCTCTTTCATCCGGAGAAATCCATATTACCGAAGAGCAAGATGGGACCGACCTTGTAGGTGAATAGAAGGGGGGGAATGGAGAAAGCAGGAGGGTCCGTTTTCTTACCCACCCACCTACCCTTATCACTGAAGTAGGTTCATTTGCAGGGACTCGGCCTCCATCACGCGACTTCGGCACTACCCCATAACTAATGAAGGATGATCCGATGATTGTCAGTGTGGATACTGTGCGATTCTTGCTGGTAGGGTAGCATTCAAAAAGCTTAATATACAGTGTAGTTGGGTAAGACATCCAGAATATGTTTTGACAGCCACTGATTAACGATAATGATTGAGCTATTTGAAAACAATTTCATTGAGCCCCCATGCAAACATATTTCTGTGTTTATATGTTTGTTGTTTGTTTTATTGCGATCTCCATTAGTGTACATCATAAAATCATGCCACTACTCTTCCTGGAGTCATAATAATAAGAATAAATGAAATACATGAAATGAAAAAGAAACAACATCAAAAGCGGATAATTAGCGTAAAATAATAAGCAGAGGTCAGAGGTCAAAATAAAGAAGCGATCATACATAACGAATAATGAATAGCAGAAGAAGTTAACTTAATTGATTGAAACACAATCCAATCAAAAGTGTACTAATAACACAACATAAATATAGAACTTAGATATACTGAAATATAAAATCATTAACAACAAGTGCTCAGGGGTTGTCTTTTGTCTCGTGTTTTCGCAAGCTCTTTTATCCTAGATTTGAACTCAATGTTGTTGTATGATGTCGTTGTGTTTGGCAATGTGTTATAGGTTTAATGCATCTGTAGCCAAACGTCCTTGTTTTAGCATTTGTTCTGGGTTTTGATTGAGTGAATGCTCCTCTAGTAGACAGCCTCGTGTGATGCTCATGTGTGGATTGAATTGTTTGTAATTGCTTGAAGATGCATTGGGGTTGCCTTTCCTTAACAATATTGTGGAATGTACATACAGTATTTGTGAAGAGTCTTTCTTTAACGGTTTGCCACTTTAACTGCATGTGTAGGTCTTCCAGGTTGGTGTCAAAGGGTTTGTTTGTGGCCAGGCGAGCAGCGCGATTTTGGATTACCTGAAGATTATCCATGTGTGTTTGTGGTGCGGAGGATAGTAGTACTGAGCCGTAGTCAATGTGTGATAAAACCAGGGTTTGAATAACAGATCTTAATATACTTTTTGTGAAGTACTTCTCGGATCCTGTGTCGTCTTATTGTGGCTAGTATGCCTGCCATTTTATTCTTCGTTTT
This sequence comes from Branchiostoma floridae, assembly GCF_000003815.2. NCBI lineage: Eukaryota > Metazoa > Chordata > Leptocardii > Amphioxiformes > Branchiostomatidae > Branchiostoma > Branchiostoma floridae. The sequence goes on from NW_023365714.1 coordinate 890,485, forward strand.
GTCAATATGCGATCCCCATGTGAGACGTTGGTCTATACTGAGACCTAACAGTTCAGCCTGTTCTACATGTGTAATGTCGGTTCCATCTGTTCTTAGTTCTAATTTGGGATTCCGTTTTAGTTTTTGTTGCGTACCCATCATGATTGATTTAGTTTTTCCAATGTTGAGAACAAGATGATTAGTTTGTACCCAATTCCAGATTCGCTCCAAGTCAGTCTGCAATTTGTATTTCAATTTTGCGACGGTGGGAGCCGATGCTGAGGGCGTTGAATCATCAGCGTACATGACTACTATACTATTTGTAACTGCGGGGAGATCATTGACAAATATAGAGGAAAGCAATGGACCCAGGCAGCTGCCTTCGGGAACGCCGCACCTGGATTCTTTATAAGAGGAAAAACTACCGTTAACGAATACAGCTTGTTTCCTGTTGCCAAGATAACTCTGTACCCACTTGATTGCCGATTCCTCAAAACCATAGCTCTTAAGCTTGGCTAAACAAATATCGTGGTTAATGACATCAAATGCCGCGCTAAAATCTAGCATAACGGCGCCAACCAAATTCCCTTTATCTATCTCCCCCAAACCAGTAGTCAGACATTTGTATAAGGGCACTAGCTGTAGAGTGTGATTTTCTATACGCATGTTGGTTTTCGAAAATTATGTCATTGGAAACAAGGTAAGTTTGAATTTGTTTCTGGCATATCCTTTCCATGACCTTACTAATTGCTGGTAACAGGCTGATGGGGCAACTGTTAGGTCCGCTAAGCGGGGCGGATTTATTCTTTATAAGTGGTAGAACCTTTGCTATCTTCCATTGTGAAGGGAAGATGCCTTGCCTGATGGAACAGTTAAATATGTGACATAATGGGGAAGCAATGTGATCGTCGCAAAGTTTCAACAAAGTGTTGTCAACATTGTCGTCGCCAGTAGCATTACCTGGGGGCAGTGCTTTCAACAAAGCGTGCGCCTGCTCGACAGTTACATATTGAAAGGAGAAGGAACAGTTCTTATTAGCCATGATATATTCTTCTATGGGTGCTACTGAGTTCGCTATGTCCGGGTTATCATCTTTGGAGAGTTTTTGTATTTTTTCAATGAAATATTCGTTGAAATATTCAGCGATTTCAGCTGGTTTTGTCAGTATTTGTCCGTCCACTTCAATGGAATTCGGTGCACTTGAATTGTTTTTACCTAACATTCCGTTAACAACTTTCCAGAGTTGCTTGCTGTCTTTAGTGCTACTGCATAATTCAATTTGTTCCTTGTAGAAGGCTTTCTTCCTCTTTCTGTTTTCATTTACTACTAAATTCCTAAGTCTTTTGTAGATCTTGTGGTCTGATTCCATTCCCGACACCTGTGCTTCACGTTTTGCGTTGTCACGCTGTGCCATGAGTTCTCGAAGGTCGCCGTCTACCCACTGGGCGGGCGACGCCCTTACTGAACACTTTCTGACAGGAGCGTGTTTGTCGCATATCTCTGTGAAAAGAGCCATGAAACACTCCAAAGTGTCATCTACACATTCTTCATTTTGCACTAGGTGCCATGGAACAGACAAGATATCTAACAGGAATTCATCTAGGTTGAATCGTTTATACGAACGTTTTTGTACGATTTTCGGTTGGCCCTTTGGAACTTTCGTTTTGCGAGTTGTGTGTATAAGATTGTGGTCTGAACATCCTAGAGGGACGGACTGTGTGCTTGTTAGTTTTTCAGGCCTGTTTGAATAAATTAGATGTATTAACAAGAAGAGTTTACTGGACCTTTGGAAGTCTTTAAAACTATTCTAGTTGCTTGATTAACCATTTGTTTAATATTCAATGCAGTCGACTCTAGGTAAAGTTTGTCTCTTAAGGTACAGGTCATGTTTGTCCAGTTTATATTAAAATCACCTAGTATTAATACTTCCTGTTCTGTATTTGTCGCCAAATCGAAAGCCTGTATGATTCTATTGAGGTAGTCCAACTTGGCACTTGGAGGCCTGTATAGGCATCCTACCAAGATTGGCTGTGTGTGTGGAATGTGTATTTGTGCTCAGATAAGTTCAATTTCGGGGGTTTCCAAGTCAAACCGTCTTTTATACGGAATATTGTTTTTTATGTACATGGCGACACCCCCTCCTTTGTTATTACGGTCTTTGCGTAAGATAGTGTAATCGCCGGCATTAAGCGCTCCGTCATACACACTGTTGTCTAAGTGTGATTCAGAAATTGCGAGAATGTGTAGGTTGTTCGTGTACAATACATTAGCGATCTCTTGAACCTTATTACGTATATGAGTTACCAGACTTACAAAATCATGTGGTTTTGCCGCTCTTTCATATATCATGACTGCCTTTAACTTACTTCTTACTAACTTAATGTGAATCTATACACACAGACACATTACATGCAGAACTTTGATCTTTATGACCAAATGGGGAAATAAAAACATGCACCTGTGCCATTTATCATTTTTATGTCAGACTCCGTATTTCTGAAATTAACGTTACATACTAAACCTCTGCCAATAACAAAATTGTTAAAATCAGTTCACACAGTTTTCAGCTAGCTAATGTTACAATTTACCAAAAAGATGCATATAAAATCTTCAGCTTCATGCAGTGGCAGAGGTTAGGAAAGTAAGTTATGGAAACTATTGAGGAAATCAGCATTGAGGAAATGATAAATTGGCACACACCTAATTTGCACACAGCATGTTTAAATTTGCCTTGAAGTTTAATTAAATTTAAAACACAGTAATTAAGGCTGACATACTCGACTAATGATAAAGTAACGTAATGTGATGTATGAGTGACAAGAAGATACCCGGTATCATGACATTGGTTAGGGATTATATAATTCTAAATATCAGACAACAAAATTATACAGTTTGTCAGTCACCATTTAAGTCATATACACTACTCATGATATTAGCTTTCCAGGTATTGTGATTATTGAGACACACAAAGCCACAAACATACACACACATACATAGTAATACGCACAAACACACACATGCACACACACACACACACACATACATAGTAATACGCACAAACACACACATGCACACACACACACACACACATACATAGTAATACGCACAAACACACACATGCACACACACACACACACACACATACATACATAATACGCACAAACACACACATGCACACACACACATGTAAATGTACATACAACATAGTTACATATACTCTAGGGGTGGGTACCGTTTTTTCTTATTGGACCGGTCCGGAAAAAACGGACCTGAAAAAATTTGGTGGACCGAATGTTGGACCTATTAGAAAATAAACAGATTATACGATCATGAATCAATTCACATGTTTTGGGGCTTACCGGTCAAAGAAAATAACAAGAGCTAGGAAGAGTATAGCTTATAGTCATTTCTACCAAGTTATACAGTCAATCATACAGAGGCAGTTAGTCTTGCGGGATTTTAGAACGCCAGTGGGAGTCAAATACTCCACCAAACATACTTCTTTGTAGCGAAATGGACCATTGTTCGTAGTATCGTCCATTCACATGTTTTCACAATTACTGAATCAGGTTCAGGTCCGGACCTTAACCTAAACCTCTGGACCTGAACTTGACCTGGACCTAAATTTTCTGTACCGGTACCCACCCCTAATATACACACACTGTAAATTGTACATTGTACTCTCGCACATACAGTGATGCATACAAACAAACACACACATGCACACACACACATGCATACAATTACAAAGGTCATGTAAATACAGTGTCACGACATGACACTATTTGTATGTACATGACATTATGTACACTCTGTAGTCTCACGCATACACAGTCATACACTCACACACATGAACACATTTACACACTCACTAACACATTGCACTCACACACTTATACCTGTACATGCACACACAACATACATATACACACACAGTGTCACTGTAAATTGTACTGTTAACAGTCTGTAACTCTATGCTAATTGAAACCAACACACCTGTTACATTGTATTGCCTCAACCCTTTTAGCTGATGTTGGAAATTCTGAAGGCACTGTAGAGTATTAGACTGAAACAAATGCTACACTATGCAAACAGAAAGTCTTGCCATTTTTTGTCAGCTGAGGTTAGCTACTGCTGCAGGTCTTTGGTCAAGGTACATATAGAGAGTGGTGCATCTATTTCTATCTTTTCATGTTGGGCATGTAATGACTTGGGTTATAATTGACAACATTGTACAACACTTATTTAAAGTGTGAAAGTGTGATCATTAAGAAAAGACCTTAGAAAAAAAGGACTTTCTACACGATACATGTCTTAAGTAACCAACATTAATTTGATTAAAGGATATCAACTCACCTGCAGAGGAAGGTGCTATTTCTTCAGGCAACGTCAATGAGAAATTTCCAGTTGGACTGGACTCCGGCAGCTTAGGGATCTAAGGTGTGCTCCAAAATGCTGCTGATCATGAGGTCTGGCTGGTTGGTGAAAAACAACTGGGCAAAGTTTTCTTGGACCTTTGGTCATTTTGTGTTTGATGTTGACTTGAGCAAAGACAAAAATGTAGGGTCAGTGGCTGTTTATCACAACCAAGCTTTAAAGGACGAAGCATAATTCATATTGGCGGGGTACAAAAACACAATTCACACAGTATTGAGTAGCACGCAAGTCACTGGTTTGAAGTTATTATAATTATAGTAAAATGGTCTAAGACTCAGGGGATTTGCGGTTATGCTATACACATGTATTTGAGCTAGGGTAAGTGAGTGTACATATTTGGCAAATTTTGAAAGGCAGGATAGTCCCGAAACATATCTCAATTGTGTGTACACGATATGTGTATACTAAGTCCAAAAGAATTTAATTTAGCCAAACATTTTATACAAGATCTGATGGTAAAATTAACTTCAGATCACTATGAATTACCAAGAAATAATGAAAACATGCACCTGTCCTCACATTGTATAATTTTATTGCCTGTATTTTTAACCTACATGTAGTACATTGTACAATGTACATGTACCTCGGCCATTACACAAAAATCTTTAATCTAAAGGTTTTCAGCTAGCCTTGCATCATCACCAAACAAATGCTTCTGAAATATCCATGATAGAGGTTTAATGCATTTAAAAGTAACACTATTTTACACATTACCATTATGTACAGAATAATCTTCTTGCCATGTTTCCTTTGATATCAGTCTTACATTATAGTACATGTACACCTACATGTATTTGTATACAATCTCAATATGGCTTTCACTTATTTCAATGACTTTTGAGCAGTTCTTTCAATTCATATTACTATTATTAGAATTGGGCAAGTCCATCTATCTTTGTGACACTGTATATCAAATCATATCCCCCAGAAATTGGGGAATAGCACATTTCAGATTGTCATTCACTAAAACAGCATTTGCACTCCAGCAAAATTCCAAACAACTTCACACTCATACAAAGTCATGTAGATATCACACATTGTCAATAGTAGCCTGGTCATCATATTTTACCCTTTTTTATGGTTAAACTTCCAATTTCTTTTTGAGATAATTACAGTACCGGAAACGTATAAACTAACAATGTAGCTGCGCCGCATGCACAGTTTTATTTGGTCAGAAATAATGTAAATACATGTAGATTTTTACTGGAATCGCCGACAAAATATCTGCAATGCTACACTACATTACCTTTCTTTGTGTACAATGTAGGTCCACAATTCTGAACCATATGTTCGTCTTGCGTAATCGAAGATCGTACTATTTTTATCATAATCTAGAATATTTGGTATGGCAACATAATTCAAGCTACACAAATTATGTAATACTATCAGAGTAACTAAATATCACTTGCGATGGTTTGCTTATACTGGTGCATTGCAACAGATACAATTTTATATGATTGAAAAACAAATATACCTGAAATTAACTGGTTACAAAAGATGTTTAGCTCTCAATAATAATAGGCAAATTTGTGCGTAAAAGGAGTTTGGTCAATTTAGCAAATTAAAGACACAATCAATTATTGCACTCAGTGATTTCTGAGAGCAGTGTCCTGATTGGTTTCAGGAAAGTGTGCCTTAAACAAGTTGTTGCAAGGATATAGAGCAGTGATGAGATTGTTGCTAGGACGATGTGTCCATGGTTGCTAGGATACCATAGAACAGTGATGTGCTTGTTGCTAGGACGATGTGTCCATGGTTGCCAGAATCCGAGCGACCTCGTTGCGCTGGGAGGGGCTCATGTGCTGGGTCATGTGGACGATGGAATCCATGGCCACCTCAGGGTTGTCTTGCACCAGGCTGGGGGGAAACAGTTGATCTTTACTGGGGAAGCTAAGGATTACCTGTCACCTTACCCTCTTAGGCCTAGGTCCCAATTCCCAACCCAGGGCCCGGTCGGGTAGCATTCGGAAACAAAAATATGATGAGAAAGGCAACAAAGCATACAGAACGTTAAAAAAATAGTCAGGAGCATGTACTATATTCCGGGGTAATCACTTATTTTTCGTTTCTGCAAACATCCCGGACGGGCCCCGTTTCGGAAATGGGACCTAAGCCTCACTAACCCTGAAGTTCACCTCCTCAATCACCCATCAACTGGCACTGTTATTTGTACATCCATATTCTGAAACATCTGGTCACATATCCTAGCTCTCATCCATCCTTGAAACCATTCATAGTCACCCACTGATCTACAATACACGGTCTCATCCATCTATCCACTCAATGACCCTTAAGGTATGCCTATCCAAAATCCATATCCACCCACTCATCTACCCACCCACACTCACTCAACCTTGTACCCACTTCTCAATTTGATCTATCCTGCCTCCCACCAACCCAAAACCAAAGCATAATACAACAGTTCAGCCTAACTACACACTCTAGCTCTACTACTCACCCACCCATAAACCCATGCATACAGACAGCTACCAACACTGACTCATCCAGTGACCCACACTGACCCACCTCCTGATCATCTGCTGCAGCACATGCTCTCCAGATACATACCAACCCACCCATCCACACTGCAACCCACCCACCCTGTGACCCACCTCATCTGCTGCAGCACTTACCAACCCATGCATACACCAACCCACCCACCTACAATGAACAATGTACCCACCAACACACTCAACCTGCAACCCACCTCCTAATCTGCTGCAGTACATGGTCCCTCTTCAGACAGTTGATGTTGTCCTTAATGACAGAGTGCGGCTCCTCCTCACTCAGCTGTGCCTCCAACCACTGGACA
>NW_023365714.1:897812-899356 GCF_000003815.2 Branchiostoma floridae
ATGCACCTCATACGCACCTCAATCGTTTTTGTACGTTTTAGGTACGCAGCTAGATTCACAGTTCGGCCAAGTACGCGTAACTGTTACGTTAAACTGGCACAAAACGATTGCGTATGAAATATGTCAATACGGACCTCATTCGAACTTGATATACATAGGGTGCACTGGAAGAGTTCATTCTTGCACAGGGGGATTTTTAAAGATTCAATTTTGGGCTATTGTGTGATTAGAAGAAGCCCTTTTTTAGTGTTCCATGGGTACCGGGTGATTTTGGAACAGTTTATTGTTGCATGAGGAGGGTGATGGCTGAAATACGCTGCATTTGCTCTAGAGCAAATGTCGGTATTTCTAGTTGTGGCAGCATCCTCACTTTAACTTCGACAGGGTGGGCGCTAATTCTAAATCTGCCGATTATGATTGCTGAACTCAAGTCTGACATATCTAGTGACAAATAGTCCCAGGGAGTAGCCAACATTTGTCCTGGCAAAATCTTAAGTTGATTTACAATTAAATGTAGAAAATGGATGATAAAATGTTTGCATCCATGTACAGTAAATACATAATTGTTTGAATGGATGTAAATACTTAAATTGTTGAATAAATGTAAATACAGAAATATTTGAATGAACGTAAAGATAGCTCTGATACACCTGCCATTTGTGTCCCGGCTATAGATATTATTTGATAAAAAATGATGTTTGTATGAAATATACAACGTTACAAATAGTACCTCAAACTGCAATCAATGTCCGCCCGTGACGTCATAGACATAGCAAACACCCCGACCGCTTCGGAACTCGCATAAACGTTCTTTTGAGAAGTAAACAGTGCAAAACCATCGAGACAAATAATTGCCACAATGTTGGCTTTTTTGGTTCTCAAAAGACCGTTTTGATAGTAAGAACGTTATAAGGCATTTCTGTGACATAAGCACTTAACAACCATCTTAATGGAAGCGAGCAAGTCGACCTAATTGAAACAGAAACGACAAAGATGCCTGACTTGATGCTGTTCACGTTTTGCCACCTGATTTCGCATCTTAGATTCATGGGTTTACTTTACCCGAATGGCTTTCTAAATTGCACTGTTTGAGCCTGGGAAAAAAGATGTTGTGCTTCCGGTTATCGGACATTCCTAATCGAAATCCAACCGACCCCCTAGTTTTCTAACGTCCGAGTGATAAAAATCTTTTTCCAACAGTTTTCTACCTTTGTAAAAGGAGGTAAATGTAAGTTAAATCTTAGATGGGTGACACGGTGATGAGTGTTAACCTTCTGATTTGGTGAAAAACAAGTCTCTGACTCATTGTTTTTTTACCTATGAGGATCACTAGTTTGAAATGGTCAGTCTTTAGTCTGACGTCATCTGTTTCATGGCGGACGATTTTGAGATGTCGACTCGCACTGTCTCCTTTTACGGTATAGAAATTGTTTGAATGGGACACATTGCATATCTTGCTAGGAGTAGTGTGTGGTTCACGGATGAAATTATGACAACTTTTCTTTTACATTATCTTCAATAAAGATGTTCATTTGTTTTATTTT
>NW_023365714.1:899750-905544 GCF_000003815.2 Branchiostoma floridae
TAGCCCCTGACCAAAGGTTCTGCCCTTTCTGTCCAAGACATATTGAAGATGAATTTCACTTTTTAATGGAATGTTCTAGATACGCTATTTTACGTTATGAGCTATTCACATTTCTCGAATCTACTACAGCAGATTTCAAGACATTCGATGCTACAGACAGATTTGTATATATATTTAGATGCCACAGCTTCTATAATGCAAAGATAGGCAAATATATCAAAGAATGCTTTGCTATTAGAAAGAGTAATGAAAATCATGATTAGCCCAACTCGATTGTAACACTATATCAAAGACTTGTGTTAGCCCTTCTTGTTATGTTAATTAGGATATTAAGTCTTATTCTATTCACCAATTTTGCTCTCTGTGGAAATTATCAATCAATAAGAACAAAACAAAAGTAATGATCTTCTCCAAAAATGGGCGGACAGTCAATAACAAACAGTCACCTTTCACATCTCAGGGTCAAACTATAGAGATAACCAACTTTTATACCTACCTAGGAGTGGACATAACACCTTCAGGATCTTTTAGTCGAGCCATAAAACAGTTAAGATTGAAAGCACTACGGGCCTCGTTCAAATTGAAATCATTCTTATCATCTAATTCCAACCCCTCGATTTCCCTAGCTATTGATCTGTTTAACAGCCTGGTTAAACCTATTCTACTTTATTGTAGTGAGCTCACAGGAATAAATGCACAATGCAGAGATCTAATATTCAAGGGGATTCCGGAATGTCAAAATGAAACGACCAGAACATCTATAGCCAGAGTCCTCAGCCCGATATTGGGATCAGAAGTTGACATACTTAGAGTCTCTCGTCTGGGAAATATATCAGAAGCCTCGACTATTTATACTCGTCCCATTCTTGTTCGATTCAAGAAATACAGTGACAAACTGAACGTGATATACCAGTCAGACACTTTGTTTAGGAACCAGCACATAACAATAGAACAACCAAAAATCTCATATGAAATACCTGACTTAGAATACGTACTCTTAAATTTCTGCAAAATTTTACTTCATGTACCGAAAAGCTCTGTCAATGCCGCCGTAAGAGGGGAATTAGGAGTATTTCCTCTATTCGTTGACAGTCAAACACATCTGATTAAATATTGGCTAAGATTGCATACTCTACCAAATGATAGGATTGTTAAAAAGGCTTACGACACTTCAGTCGAAGAAGGACATGACTGGGCTACTCACGTTCAGGACATTTTATGCCGACATGGGTTCCAAAATGTTTGGCTTAACCCCGCTGTTAATGCCAAACATTTTGGGAACATATTCAAAGAGCGTCTAAAAGACACGTTTCTTTCTGGCTGGAGGGAACAGCTCAAAAGCACCAACAAACTTAAAACATATTCGAAAATCAAAAAACACTTTGGTATGGAAGAATATCTCAAATCAATTCATAATAGATCATTTAGATACAGCATTACAAAACTGAGAATAAGTGCACATTGCTTAGAAATTGAAAAAGGTCGTCACCGTAACACACCAGCCACTCAGAGACTGTGTCCTACATGTCATGAAAATATAGAAGATGAATTCCACTTTGTTATGAAATGTCCCACCTACAGTAAAGAGAGAGAAACATTGTTTAAGAATATTAGAACCAAAACACACATCTCTCTCGCTGGTGCAGAAGCGAGTATTTTCCATGTATTGCTCTCATGTTCAACTCATATATCCGTTTACGTAGGCCAGTTTCTTTATANAGGTGGGACACCGTAGCTTGGCGATAAAATTCACCAACACTCCCTGCACCTTGCGTTTACTGTTTGGGATCTATCTCTATGTACTACAAATGCGTCAGAACTGCCGCCATTTTGTTCACTCATTGTGGCTCTGTTCCAAGGGTTGTAAAATCTTCTACTGACAAATCATGTACTCTAGCTACAGCACTCTGTGAACGAGACCTATGCCAGTATTTTTGGACCAATGGGAACCTTGGAAATAGCAGGTGGGTATGGTCTTATAACCACCTGGTTTATGGGGGAAAGGGAGCCTTCTGATTGGTTCACGGCGCCTGGCTATATGATTATACTATCAAAGCCGGCCAAAAAGGTTAGCTTGCCAAATTGAGACCATTGGCCCTTACAGTGGGTTTCATACTACATGTATATTATCATAAAGCCAGGAGGCGTGGACCAATCAGGAGACTCTCCATAACCCAGGTCATTAATATCCCATATACTACCCGCTTTTTCCAGGGTTCCCATTGGTCCAAAAAATACAGGCGTAGGTCTCGTTCTCAGTATTGTTCATGCTTTGTGTGAGTAGAAGATTTTAAAACTCTTAGAACAGGAGCCAGCAAATACTGCGGATGCACAAAATGGCGGCAGTTTGAAGATGTGTTTGTACAAAGAGATACATGGTGGTGGGATTCTATTGCCATTTTTAGCCACACAAGTAAGGAGGTTTGGAAGGCAGGGAGAGCAGCAGTCCGGCCCAACCAAAAAGATAAATGGCCGCCGGATAAACAAAATCTGGCTCTCGTCTATGGGCTACTAGACCATATTATGTAACAAGCGAATGCGTCCTCTGGAGTCGTCACGGCTAGGTATCGGACAATGTCTATATGATAATAAACTTAATGACCCGCTTTCCTTCTGTGTATATGGTACTATAATTCATGGCCTATTCCTATAATCAGCTCATGAACGTCGCTACATTCAGTGGTTATAGGAACAGGCCATGAATTATGGCACCGTATACACCTCAGGGCAGGTCATTAACCTTATATTACACCACCGTGAATCTGCTTGGAGATCATATGCACCCCCATAAAACGATGAAATGATGAATGTTACAACAGCCATCAACTTAGAGACAATAAGCATATCTCTAATAGTTTTTCTGGTTTGATCTGTGGTTTGGTTTGTGTAAAATAGCAATTTCTTCTTGGACTGGTCTGAAAAAAACGGACCTGAAAAAATCTTGAGGACCTGATCCTCTGGACCTGAACCGAACCTGGACTAAAATTTCTGTAACGGTACCCACCCCTAGTAGTGATTTTACAAGTGTAGGTTTGAAACCACCTGTAACGTTATGTGACGGAATATAAAAACAGTGACAGTAGCGATCTGACTTGATCTGCATAGGGCCTGGCTAGCTGGTTTCTCTTACAAAACTATAATTCTGAGAAACTGATTGAATTTTTTGCTGCTCTTTCAAATCTTGATATCAGCTGCTTTGATTAGAGGTGGAATCTCACCCATGGCTAATATTTCTTCAGAGGCCATCACCAATACACATGGTGTGGGGCATCTTTCGTAAAACCAACTCATGACCCCCTTGGTATATAGATATAGATAGAACTTTATTGCTCGACATTTGTACATGGTACAAAGTATGGCAATGACTGTTACACAAAGTACAAAATAGGTGTAGAGAATAAGACTTGATATCCTAATTAACGTAACAAGAAGGGCTGACACATTAGTCTTTGATATAGTGTTACAATCGAGTTGGGCTATACATATATAGGTGTTGTGGGAAAATAAAGAAACCATTGATGGTTACCTGTAATTTTCTACATAGTAAGTGGTACGGTCTATAGACTGACAACAGCATTTATATTTAAATGAGAGCAGAATTTGCCTCCTATATTGCATATGCAAGTATGATTAGACATATAATGTTCACTCAACATATACAACACCATATTGATCAAAGGATGCCCTGTGTTGTCCTCCGTATCATCCTATAGACAGGTCCAATATTACTTTTTTCATTACTTTATCAAGCAAAGTCTAAACTTTTGATAAAAGTTAAAACAGTTACAGACTGGAATGAGTGTTTGAAATGAATTCACCACTTGCACACCATAATTCGCTATGCCAGGGTTCCAGATATGGATGTTACGGCACTGTTGCTCAGGGTGCGAAGCCAGGATGGAACCAGCTATAAAACCTTCAGTACTAGTACGTGGGTGGCAAAGCATATACTAGTAAACTAATGAGTTGTCTGGCAAATATAGTTACAGTGCACAGGACATGGTTTAATCACTTGCTGACAACAAAGTACAAAGGCTGCAGACGAAACGCAAGTCGTGACCCGTGAGGTCATCGGGCGAAACCAAGTAACAGCCACAGTGGAGACGTGTAGCCGCGTGCTGGCTAGTTTATACCTCTGACAACAAAGCTCTCAGCCCTAATAATAGAAGTACTAGATTTGCCGGAGAACTCATTAATTACTTTATATACTTCGTCGCCCTCGTACTGAAGGTTTTAGCTGATTCCACCCTGGTTTCGCACCCTGAGCAACGGTGGTAACATCCATATCTGGAACCCTGGCGTAGCGAATTATGGGAAGTGTGCGAGTGGTGAATGGCCTCTAGGCCTCTCCTGCAAAATCTTCAAAATCACTGTAGCTTAAGCCAGTCAACTCTAACTCTACTAGTAACGTTAGGTTTGTTTGAATTTGTGAAGTGTAAATCGTTGCTTTATGTCAAACATTTTTTAAACATTTATTGTGCATTATTTACAAAAATTTTATCCCCTATTCATGAACATCATAATTTTTTTGACCAAAACGTCACAGAGCATCTGGTTGTGCCGCTGTTCACAGCCTCAGTTTTACCAGCTGTGATACTTAGACAGCAGTAGAAGTAGTAGACACAAGTCAGGAATGACGGCATAGTGACCACAAACCTGTACTCTGAGGCTTACAATATTTTGCCCGCACAACATTTAGCCATGCCATGGCATGAAGTTTATCCTTGGTCCTACCGGTCCGGATCCTGCCTCGGGTTTTCAAACTATAATTATTCCATACCTCATTGATTATTATCAAATTGAAAACCAAAGCCTCATGATTAACGTTATAAGACCTACCTGTTGAACTGGTTGACGTGGATTAAATATGCTTGAAAGTTGGAAGAGAGTTTCCTGGTCCTAGACCCTCCGAACCAGCCGCCATGTTGACTGTTGTGTGACCTCCAGCTATCAGTAGGGTCACGAATCGTGCGCCTGGTTACCTAAATATCATCAGCTTACGCCAAGTTACAGGGCGATCATCTACGATCTGTGTCGCTGATTGTCATACCGCACGGTACCACGGTGCTACCGTACACCGATACCTCTCGCTGATTTCCAACCCCCAATCTACCAGATATCTCGGTGATTCTGTATGAATGGGGTGCGCCTGTAGTGTCCCAGAGTTTCCTTTTGAAGGAAGCAGTAGTGGCTGCAGTGTGAGTGGCAGTAGAGATGATGTTGCTCGGTGAAAGAATGTTCTCTGGCCTCTGGCAGATTTAGAGAGTTCCGATGTCATGCGGTCCCCTGCAGGAGCAACGGGACCCTGGCAGATGCACCGGTTGAAGGCCATGGGTACCAGGGTTTAAAGGTGTGGAGGGCAGTGTCCGTTGAGAAGCTTGTACAGGGTGACAGCGGTGACACTAGAATCGTCGTCGAAACCGCAGTGATGGAACTAAATGGAATACAAAATTCTACTTTAGTATACAGCAGGCGCTATGAATTTAGAATTTTCGGTATCACGTGCATTACGTTTTGTCTTATATACGACACTTCTCTTTTTCAGGACCTACCAAGAACATCTACAGGAGGGCTGCAGGGCCCTGCAGACAGGGGACCTGGACATAGCTGAGGAACACTTTGCAGCTGCGCTCAAGGACGTTCACAGGGAAAGTAAGCATCCAATCATATCTCACGGTCTGTTCAACAAAATACGATAAGGGATCAAGAGGTTCTAAGCCTTACCAAGAAAAAAATTCCAGTTAAAATTAAGGGACATAATTACATAGTATAAAGTTTTTATGATCCTCCAAAT
>NW_023365714.1:906639-909911 GCF_000003815.2 Branchiostoma floridae
GTTTGGTAACTCCGTACTCCGATCTGGAATTCGCCATTTTGGTAGAGGAGGAAACAGACGATAATGTCCAGTTTTTCCGTAATCTCACTCATTACCTGCATCTCAAAGTCATCAACCTGGGAGAAACCATTCTCCCGGCCATGGGGATCACGTCTCTAAATGATTTCTCCTCAGACGATCCAATGGACAGCTGGTTCTACGACTCTGTAACACCGCGCGGGTTTGCGTTCGATGGAGCCATGCCGCATGCCTGCAAGACTCCACTGGGCAGGGGTAAAACAGCTGAACTTATTCGAACCCCTGGTAGCATGGCTAAAGTTCTTTCAGACGACCTGACGCTACACCTAAAAAAAGGCTACCATCTCGCGAGTATCTTGAACAACGTTTCCTTGATTACCGGAGAACAGGACTTAGTTGATGAACATTTGTCTCTATGTGAGCAGCAACTTCAGGAAGACTTGAGAAAAGCATCTCGTCTCATAGCGGAGACCATGTTGAAAGACGACAAGCAAATGTTTAGAAGTCAGAATCCGTCTGGCAAGCTTCTGGACGTAAAGAAAGAAATCTACCGATTTTCTAGCCTTGCAGTGTCTTGTTGGGCACTTCTTTGCGACATTCAGCCAACTACAATCTGGGAGACAATAGAGAAGATGCACAAGAACGGAGTCATCAGTAGTGAGAACGCGCATCACCTGATGGTGCTGGTCAGTATCTCAGCAGAACTGAGGCTGCGGACATACATGAACAACCGTGGGCAGGTGGAGAACATGTCAGCCTTATCGTCAATGTCTGTAGATGTGGATTCAAATTCAAACATTGAGGAGAAATTACAGAAAGTGTTTTACTTATCAAAGTCAAAGCAGCTGATGAGATACTACAACACAGCAATACCATTAAAGGATTTTATCTCCCACCTTGCTGAGGATCACACACCAAAAGTGCCGCCGCTTCTCTTTGACAATTCTTTAAGACTACAGGCGGATGTGTACAAAAGTTTGTGTGATTACAAGAAATCCCAAGCATTTGCAGAAATGATACTACAGGGTGATCAGTTGAAATATGGTGCCGACACAGCAAACCCTGATATTGCCATGTCAATAATTGCCCATTCACTGAACATGTTGGGTATTGCCTGGAGAGACTTAGGTGATTACAGGAAGGCCGTTAGCTATCATGAGCAGTCTTTACAAATGAGGCGAAGCATCTATGGTAAGGGTGCTGCACATCATAACATTTCTAAATCACTCAATGATTTGGGTAACGCTTGGCTGGGACTTAATAACACCAAAAAGGCGGCAATGTGTTATGAAGAGGCACTACAAATAGTGTGGAGTACAGGACCACCTTCCGACATTGCTGCGTCACTTGACAACTTGGGTAAGGTCTATAGGGACATCGGAGATTATAGAAAGGCCGTCAGCTATCATGAACATGCACTGCAGATGAGACGCACTATGTATGGTGAGAACACCGCAAACCTTTCTACAAGCTACTCACTTAACAACTTAGGTGGCGCCCTAAGAGATCTAAAGAAGTACAGAGAGGCCTTCAAGTTCACCGAAGAGTCTTTAAAGATGAAACAAAGTATATATGGCGTAAACACTGTGCATCCAGATATTGTCTCGTCGCTCGAAGCCTTGGGGGGTGTCTGTGGTGACCTCGGTGATCACAAAAAGGCTATCAGCTATCATGAACAGGCACTACAGATGGTACGGAGTGTCTATGGAGAGGGCAGTTCACACCCAGCCATTGCCAGGTCCCTCAACAACTTGCGTTCAGCCTGGGTGAACCTTGGTGATATTAGAAAGGGCATCAGCTATTATGAACAGTCACTGCAGATGTGGCGGACCATCTATAAACATAACACACCGCATCCTCATATAGCTGCATCACTAACCAACTTGGGTAACACCTGGAGTAACCTTGGTGATCACAGAAAGGCAGTCAGTTATCATGAACAGTCACTACAGATGTACCGGAGCATCCATGGTGAGGACACTGTGCATCCTGACATTGTCAAGTCACTTAAAGGTTTGGGAAGCACCTGGAGTAGCCTTGGTGACCACAGAAAGGCAGTCAGTTATTATGATAAGTCACTTCAAATGCAAAGGAGTATTCATGCTGAAGACACGGCACATCCTGACATCGCCTTGACACTCTTGTTGTTAGGTGCGGCTTGGACAAGTCTTGGCGAATTCAAAATGGCTATAAGATATTTTGAGGAGTTGCTCCTGATAAGGCGAAGTATCCATGGTGACAAGACCGCGCACTCTGACATCGCTGGGTCACTGGAATACTTGGGCGTCGCCTGGTGGAACCTTGATGACTACAGAAAGGCCGTAAGCTATTATGAACAGTCGCTGCAGATGAGACGTTGTATCCATGGAGAGAACACTGCACATCCTGACATTGCCCGGCTACTTCTCAACTTGGGTGCTATCCAGAGTGACCTTGGTGATCACAGAAAGGTCATCAGCTATTGTGAACAGTCACTGAAAATACAACGCTGTATCCTCGGTAAAACCATTGCACACCCCGATATTGCTAAATTACTTCACATGTTGGGTACTGCCTGTTTGTATCTTGGTGATTACAGAAAAGCCATTAGTTACCATGAAGATGCAATATCAATGCAACGGGGTATCTATGGTGAGAACATCACAAGTCGAGAGATTGCTTCGTCCCTTTCGTACATGGGTACCTCCTGGTTGACACTTGGTGAACACAGAAAGGCCGTAAGCTACTGCGAGCAGTCATTAGATATGCATCGAAGTATATATGGTCAGAAAACTGCACATCCAGAGATTGCCTCGTCCCTCAACAACTTGGGCAACGCCTGGTTGGCCCTTAAAGTTTACAGAAAGGCCGTGGACTACCATCAGCATGCACTTCAGATGTGGCAAACTATCTATGGTGATGACACTGCACATCCTCATATTTCGATGTTACTTCTCAACTTGGGTGCCTCCTGGAGTTTTCTTGGTGACCACAGAAAGGCCATCAGCTTTTATGAACAAATTCTACAGATGAAGCGGAATAGCCATTTTGACATTGCCCTAGCACTTGGCAACATGGGTAACTCCTGGAGTCACCTTGGTGATGACAATAAAGCCATCAGCTGTTATGAACAGAGGCTACAGATAATGCGTAGTCTTCATGGAGAAAACACGGCACGTCCTGACATCGCCAGTCTACTTCACACACTTGGTGTCACATGGAGGAAGCTTGGTGAGCGCAGAAAGGCCGCCAGCTATCTGAACAGTCATTAAAGA
>NW_023365714.1:910684-911971 GCF_000003815.2 Branchiostoma floridae
CACGAGCAGTCTCTACAGATGAGGAGGAGTATCTATGGTGAGAACACTGCACACCGCCTCATCGCCGGCTCACTTGACAATCTAGGTCTCACCTGAAGGAGCTTGGTGATTGCAGAAAGGCCATCCGCTATCACGAACAGGCACTGCAGATGAAACAAAGTATCTGTGGTGAAGGCAACTCACATTTGGACATGGCAGCTTCGCTTGTCCCGTTAGGCAACGCTTGGAGTGCAATCGGTGATCACAGGAAAGCTACTAGCTACTACGAACAGTCACTGCAGATGATGCGGGTTCTTTATGGCGAGGGCACCGCTCATCCTGTTATTGCTGAGTTACTTTGTAACTTGGGAGACGCCTGGAGTAACCTTGGAGATGACGAAAAGGCTGAGAGTTATTTTGATCAGGCCACACAGATGAATCAGCTGATTCAAGGAACGCACCCAGAAAATGTCGCGTCTTCTGCCTACTCTATAGAAATATTAGATGATCACCAAACGTATGTTACCCAGCAGTCGACGTCAAACAGCAATGAATGCTAGCTTGACTAAAGACGTCGTGCAACATTCTGTTTGAAGCTTTATTACCATTGTGGGAGAGGTTCAACATGTCCACAACTGGCGCCAGTAATAGGGCCTTCACACTGAAACCGAATTAGCTCGAATCAATCAGAACCAGCCGGAATGAAGTATTTGCAAAATTCATGCCACATTCGGGTGGGAATTCCAAATGGACCTTATATCTCCTTCACACGAGAAGGAATGAGCCAAAATATCAGAGTCGGAATGAAAATTCTTTTCTATTCCTGGGAATTCGTAGTGCATTCTAGAAATTCTCACTGCATTCCAGATATTCTTTTGGCCACATTCTGGCAGGATTCGAAGTGGCTTGCCGTTTCGGTTTTCCATCGAATGAGATAAGAATGTTTCGAATAATGTTGGGATGCCGTAGAATGCGGTCATACTGCAGTTAGAATAGATAAAATTTACTTTTGGTTTGCCGTTCGATATTTCTCCACTTCAAATGCACCTCGAAAGATTTTAGCATATCAAAAAGTTTCGGGCCAGCCAAAAGAACGGGTACAAATATCTAGAATGCAGTGAGAGTACGCTACGAATTCGCTATGAATTCCCAGGAATAGAAAAGAATTTTCATTCTGACGGCATTCCGGCTCATTCTTGCTCTCGTGTGAAGGGGCCTTAAGCTGGGACCAATTATCTACTCTCCAAGCAGAGGTTAGGCTTGCTACACTGCCTTGGTTTAATACTGCCTAGCGCACCTAGTGAAACA
>NW_023365714.1:912071-913760 GCF_000003815.2 Branchiostoma floridae
TTTTCGCGACAGTGGGAATGCCTGACGGAAAAAAATTTCGAGCTGGCTAGAGCCCTGCCACACACACAAAGATACACACACAGACCTGATGGGTCCAGGTGGAAGAGTTGCGGCCCCTTCTCATCAAGACCCGCGACCAGCAGTGCCACACACACAGACAGACAGACACACGCACACAGAGGCACACACAGACAGACAGACACACCGCTCACCTGAGGGATCCATGTGGAATAGCTGTGGCCCCTTCTCGTCTATCCCAGCCGCGCCACACACACAGACACACACACACTCTTACACACACACACACACACTCTTACACACACACACACACACACACACCTGAGGGGTCCATGTGGAAGAGTTGCGGCCCCTTCTCGTCGATCCCGGCAACCAGCAGCGCCACGCCGAACGGCCGGCTCATCGCGCCGGGATCCGGGTCCTCCTCGCCGAACTGGATGGCGAGATTTGCGACTGCCTGGCAGACACTCTCCACCGACATCTGCTCGTTGTAGGTGAACCAGTAATTCTGCAGGGAAACAACAGGAGATATTTACTACCATTGAATGACAAAAAAGCAAGATATGTGAGTGCCTAGTTGAATGCGCTTGCTTTATCAGATATAAAAGCAAACCTCCGTCCGTATTCGTAAATAACTTCATCGGGTTGGCAATTATTCATATAGTAAGGTTCTTTAGGCACAAGCACCTGGAGTACTCCCAAGTCCATCAGTATTAGTTCATTGTACGTGACCAGAAGTACAAGGACTCGAGACCGGAAGGACTCGCCTTAAGCAAGCAAGTAGGTGACTTTGCAGGAAATATTTCTATTCCTGCTGGACCAGGGGTTGGGGATCAAACCCCAGGTTTGGTGTGTATGAGTGTGTATGTGTGCTGATCCTCCAAGCCAGCATGTCCTTTCACTATGTTTTTGCTTAAAACTACTTGAGAGTTAAGGTAAATTGGTAAAGCTCAACCAAGATCAGTGACTAACCTGTGCCTCCACACGAGCCTTGTCGATCATGGTACGGGAGTCTGCGACCAGCCCGCTGACAGCACAGCCGATATGACTGTCCACCTCCACGATCTTCTCTACACTGGTGGAGACCATCAATGGGGAAGTGATACGCTTCTCTACAGCCAGCACTATACCTGAGGTAAACAAACAAACATGTAAACACAAACATGTAAACACAGCCGATGTGACTGTCCACCTCCACGATCTTCTCTACACTGGTGGAGACCATCAATGGGGAGGTGATGCGCTTCTCTACAGCCAACACTATACCTGAGGTAAACAAACAAACAAACATGTAAACAAACAAACATGTAAACACAGCTGATGTGACTGTCCACTTCCACGATCTTCTCTACACTGGTGGAGACCATCAGGGGCGAGGTGATGCGCTTCTCTACAGCCAACACTATACCTGAGGTAAACAAACAAACATGTAAACATAAACAAACATGTAAACACAGCCGATGTGACTGTCAACTTCAACGATCTTCTCTACACTGGTGGACACCATCAATGGGGAGGTGATACGCTTCTCAACAGCCAACACTATACCTGAGGTAAACAAACAAACAAACATGTAAACATAAACCAACATGTAAACACAGCCTATGTGACTGTCAACCTCCACGATCTTCTCTACACTGGTGGACACCATCCACGGAGAGGTGATACGCT
>NW_023365715.1:0-4395 GCF_000003815.2 Branchiostoma floridae
ACGTAATCTACCTATCTGAATCTGTCATGTTACTTCCGATTAGCCCACGGGCAAGAATTCGCAATAAAATTATTACTATTATCAACGTTGACGGCCCGTCACGCGTTATATAAACTTTATTGCTATCTAACAAATTGTAACGAGAAATCCACCCACCTCCAAGACATTTGTGTATCACCAGCCCCATGAAGAGTTCAAACTTCTCTTGAAACGGCGAAAATCCTTGTGACGGTTCCCGAAGTTAATTAAGGAAACCCAGATATACTAGTATCTTGTAAGTCCACAACAGGCACCGACTGAGATCAAATTCATGCTCTTCTTGACATGTACACTACGCGACGTCGCTGTGTTTGGTTTTTATCGGTCCACCATCTTGGATGTCTGGAGTCTCGTACCCAGGATACTGCGTGTACGTCGCCCGGATGACTTCTTAGCTCACATCACAGAAAAAACGTTAAAGTAAAGCCGCGATGCGTTATATCTGCCTAAAAAAATGGTTCCCCGGTCTTGGAAGGGGTCAATAAATCACGATAAACTATTTTTGAAAGCTAGACTGCTGTTAGAAGTCATGTATTTACGCCTCAAAGTTGACCAATTTTCAGGGTTTGAACGGTGCGTTTCGCTATTGTATTCGAGACGAGTTACGCACTGCATGGGGTTTTCCGATATGCCAGGTTATAGGACAAGGATCAGCTGCTTCCGGGTCAAGCGCACTTATTGTGTAGTGTTGTTACACTATCAAGTCAGTCGGCGATATGTTAGAAAGTTTTATGCATCTAAGTTCTTTGGGGAGGTTTATACGGATGAAAGAGAGACTTTCTACGAAGTCTTTCATATAGAATGATACTGTTCTTATCCTATCGGGATTCGTGTTTTTAAGGGAGGTTTATTCGGATAGAACACTGCCATACTACATGTATCAAAAATATTGATACAGTTTCTATTGCCAATGCCGACGATTTCCGTTCTTAAGGGAGGTTTATACGGATGGAACAGAGACTTTCTACGAAGTCTATCATATAGAATGATTCTGTTCTTGTCCTATCGGGATTTGTGCTTTTAATGGAGGTTTGTTCGGAGTTCAGTGCCATACTACATGTCACGTGTATCAAATACAGGTGGGCCAATGCCGACGATTTCCGTTCTTAAGGGAGGTTTATACGAATGGAAGAGAGACTTTCTACGAAGTCTTTCATATAGAATGATACTGTTCTTATCCTATCGGGATTCGTGTTTTTAAGGGAGGTTTATTCGGATAGAACACTGCCATACTACATGTATCAAAAAAATTGATACAGTTTCTATTGCCAATGCCGACGATTTCCGTTCTTAAGGGAGGTTTATACGGATGGAACAGAGACTTTCTACGAAGTCTATCATATAGAATGATTCTGTTCTTGTCCTATCGGGATTTGTGTTTTTAATGGAGGTTTGTTCGGAGTTCAGTGCCATACTACATGTCACGTGTATCAAAAAATTTGATACAGGTGGGCCAATGCCGACGATTTCCGTTCTTAAGGGAGGTTTATACGGATGGAAGAGAGACTTTCTACGAAGTCTTTCATATAGAATGATACTGTTCTTATCCTATCGGGATTTGTGCTTTTAAGGGAGGTTTGTTCGGATAGAACAGTGCCATACTACATGTGTATCAAAAAATTTGATACAGGTGGGCCAATGCCGACGATTTCCGTTCATTAGGGAAGTTTATACAGATGGAATAGAGTCTTCCTACGAAGTCTTTCATATAGAATGATTCTGTTCTTGTCCTATCGGGATTTGTGCTTTTAATGGAGGTTTGTTCGGATAGAACAGTGCCATACTACATGTGTATCAAAAAATTTGATACATGTGGGCCAATGCCGACGTCGCGACGATTTCCGTTCTTTAGGGAGGTGTATACGGATGGAACAGAGTCTTCCTACGAAGTCTTTCATATAGAATGATTCTGTTCTTGTCCTATCGGGATTTGTGCTTTTAAGGGAGGTTTGTTCGGATAGAACAGTGCCATACTACATGTGTATCAAAAAGTTTGATACAGGTGGGCCAATGCCGACGATTTCCGTTCTTAAGGGAGGTTTCTACGGATGGAAGAGAGACTTTCTACGAAGTCTTTCATATAGAATTATTCTGTTCTTGTCCTATCGGGATTTGTGTTTTTAATGGAGGTTTGTTCGGAGTTCAGTGCCATACTACATGTCACGTGTATCAAAAAAATTGATACAGGTGGGCCAATGCCGACGATTTCCGTTCTTTAGGGAGGTGTATACGGATGGAAGAGAGACTTTCTACGAAGTCTTTCATATAGAATGATTCTGTTCTTGTCCTATCGGGATTTGTGTTTTTAAGGGAGGTTTATCCGGATAGAACAGTGCCATACAAACCTACCGTAAAAACACAAATCCCGATAGGACAAGAACAGTATCATTCTATATGAAAGACTTGGTAGAAAGTCTCTGTTCCATCCGTATAAACGTCCCTAAAGAACGGAAATCGTCGGCATTGGCCCACCTGTATCAAATTTTTTGATACACATGTAGTATGGCACTGTTCTATCCGAACAAACCTCCCTTAAAAGCACCAATCCCGATAGGACAAGAACAGAATCATTCTATATGAAAGACTTCGTAGGAAGACTCTATTCCATCTGTATTAACCTCCCTAATGAACGGAAATCGTCGGCATTGGCCCACCTGTATCAAATTTTTTGATACACGTGTAGTATGGCACTGTTCTATCCGAATAAACCTCCGTTAAAACACGAATCCCGATAGAACAAGAACAGAATAATTCTATATGATAGACTTCGTAGAAAGTCTCTCTTCCATCCGTATAAACCTCCCTAAAGATCGGAAATCGTCGGCATTGGCCCACCTGTATCAATTTTTTTGATACACATGTAGTATGGCACTGTTCTATCCGAACAAACCTCCCTTAAAAACACAAATCCCGATAGGACAAGAACAGAATCATTCTATATGAAAGACTTCGTAGGAAGACTCTATTCCATCTCTATAAACCTCCCTAATGAACGGAAATCGTCGGCATTGGCCCACCTGTATCAAATGTTTTGATACACGTGTAGTATGGCAGTGTTCTATCCGAACAAACCTCCCTTAAAAGCACAAATCCCGATAGGATAAGAACAGTATCATTCTATATGAAAGACTTCGTAGAAAGTCTCTCTTCCATCCGTATAAACCTCCCTTAAGAACGGAAATCGTCGGCATTGGCCCACCTGTATCAAATTTTTTGATACACGTGACATGTAGTATGGCACTGAACTCCGAACAAACCTCCATTAAAAACACAAATCCCGATAGGACAAGAACAGAATCATTCTATATGAAAGACTTCGTAGAAAAACTCTCTTCCATCCGTATAAACCTCCCTAAAGAACGGAAATCGTCGGCATTGGCCCACCTGTATCAAATTTTTTGATACACATATAGTATGTCACTGTTCTATCCGAATAAACCTCCCTTAAAAGCACAAATCCCGATTGGACAAGAACAGAATCATTCTATATGAAAGACTTCGTAGAAAGTCTCTGTTCCATCCGTATAACCCTCCCTTAAGAACGGAAATCGTCGGCATTGGCAATAGAAACTGTATCAATTTTTTTGATACATGTAGTATGGCAGTGTTCTATCCGAATAAACCTCCCTTAAAAACACGAATCCCGATAGGATAAGAACAGTATCATTCTATATGAAAGACTTCGTAGAAAGTCTCTCTTCCATTCGTATAAACCTCCCTTCAGAACGGAAGTCGTCGGCATTGGCCCACCTGTATCAAATTTTTTGATACACATGACATGTAGTATGGCACTGAACTCCGAACAAACCTCCATTAAAAGCACAAATCCCGATAGGACAAGAACAGAATCATTCTATATGATAGACTTCGTAGAAAGTCTCTGTTCCATCCGTATAAACCTCCCTTAAGAACGGAAATCGTCGGCATTGGCAATAGAAACTGTATCAATATTTTTGATACATGTAGTATGGCAGTGTTCTATCCGAATAAACCTCCCTTAAAAACACGAATCCCGATAGGATAAGAACAGTATCATTCTATATGAAAGACTTCGTAGAAAGTCTCTCCTTCATCCGTATAAACCTCCCCAAAGAACTTTGATGCATAAAACTTTCTAACATATCGCCGACTGACTTGATAGTGTAACAACACTACACAATAAGTGCGCTTGACCCGGAAGCAGCTGATCCTTGTCCTATAACCTGGCATATCGGAAAACCCCATGCAGTGCGTAACTCGTCTCGAATACAATAGCGAAACGCACCGTTCAAACCCTGAAAATTGGTCAACTTTGAGGCGTAAATACATGACTTCTAACAGCAGTCTAGCTTTCAAAAATAGTTTATCGTGATTTAT
>NW_023365716.1:0-3618 GCF_000003815.2 Branchiostoma floridae
ACAGACGGCGATCGCGCTGTGGCCTACATTGCATGCTGTGTGCAGAAGAAGTGTGGTTTAGATGGGTGTTATTTAAGATCAAACGGCTTCCCATGTTAAACCACAGACTGTTTTTGTAAGAAGCAGAACAGACTTTACTCCTTACCCCGTTTCCAAAGACGGCACTGTGGCCTACATTGTATTTGTGAAACCCTTGACTTGTTACTGCGCCGTTCTAAAATCTGTGTATCAGTTAGGACATTGCTTAACTGTAAATTTTTGTCCAACCGACTTAAGTACAGGGCACGGCAAAGACGAAAAATTCGTAAAAAGTACTATAGTCTAGCCTGTAAGTTTAGTGAAAATGCAAGACTGTATGGATTTATATATAGATATCTATGATAAGCAATAGTCGGTTTGTCAAACGCATGACGAATCTGAATTTTTCCTTACTTTTATGATCTTGTAAGTCTAAAGTGAGAGAATCTGAGTTCTATGTAACCAAATATGAAGTAGGATATTTCTATCATCAACACACAATCTAAGATGAGGTGCACTTTATTTTCTACCCGGTTTGAGGTAAAAAAAAATTGACAGATTCTCTCACACAGTGGGGCCAGAATGGCCCTATAACTACTAAGGTATGGCACACCCACAGCACATAGATTGTATCGGCACGAGTAGACAACTGGTTTTACCACTTCGGACCAAATTCCTTCACCTATAATCACTCATGTACATAATTGGAGGTCTCACACCGCTGTTTTACCTGTATTCACTTTTTATCCTGGGTCTGAAGCACTGAAGATTCTCTGTCAACCGCTTTACATTCTTTTAAAATGAAGGAGTGATGTTAGTGATATTTATAAGAGTTTTTAAAGTAAATATTGTGATTAATTTGTTTCGTCTAACCGATGTAGACAACGGAGGCTGGCTCAGAGAGTTGTGCAAGTGTATACATATATAGAAACATAAAATGTTTGATGTACAAGGTTTATCTTGGCGCATCAAAATAGAAATTTATCCATTGCATCAAGACGTTCAAAGTATACGTACGGAATCGAAACTTTTTTTGACACAATTATAAAGCACAATTCGTTCCTTATGAAGTGCGTTCCTTCGCATCCTCTCCACAGATGCAAGCTGTAAGAAATAAGATGGCAACGCTGAAGGCCAAGCTGGAAGAGGCCGAGAAAAACGCCAACAGCGCAGAAGAAGAACTGCAGGCAACCAACGAGAAGGCAGACGCGGTAAGGCCTGAGTCTATGAAGAAACAGAAATTATTTTGAAGTTTTTATTTGTATGGATTTTGATATTGGACAATGATACTTCTGACTGAGAGCATGTAGTGTGGGCAGCATGTGTTTGTACACCGGTTACCGCCTGTTTCAAGCGTCAGAATGCCTTTGTTAAAGATCGAAATGTTGTAAAGAAGTTTCGGAAAACATGGTGATCAACATGGGGGTCAATAGCAGTATCACGGGTACTACAGGATTGTAGGCCGCCCACACCCCTTTCTGAAAGTAGTATGGTATCGCCCATTGACTGCTACACATTTTTTAAATTCAATAATCCATTTCTCTTTACCTTCAGGCTGAGAAGGAAGCTGAGAACTTGACTATGGAGCTCCAGCAACTTGAGGATGATCTGGACGCTGCCGAGTCGAACTTATCGGGGGCCCAGGCGAGGTTGAGCGAAGCAGAGAAAGTCTCTGATGAGAACGCCAGGTGCGTGTTTGTTTGTTTGTTTATTTCGATCTTCATTAGACTTAACAATTGCGTGACTATCGACTTGTACAGCGGTCGTTTAACCAAGACAAAGGAAATGTTTTGTTTAGGCCTACGTCACATTTCCCAACCGGGGCCCGGCCTGGCAACTTTCTGGAACAAAAAAATGACATAAAACACACCAAACTACACAAGATGTAAAGATATTATTTGTATATATTTTTGCGTATACATTTCAATTTGTCGTTTTTACAAATAGCCCATACCAGGCCCAGGTTTGAAAATGTGACGTTAGTCTCAGAAAAGTCAGCACGACGTATCCCAACTGTGCCCGACATCACTAATCTGTAACTAGGGCATGTTCATTCTATCGAATGGATGACATCCTCTCGAACCCCCATAACTGAGGCGACCCCCGGAAAAAGAAACTTTTGGCAAAAACCTACTTCGTTATGAAATCTAGCTGGGGTGAAGAAATGAAGGAACACACAGAGGACAGTATACAGACCTATGATTTCTTATTTTTTTTCTAATCGCGCCATATATATATTATTCATTTTGCAGCTGCTGTGTATGATGTTTTTAGTATGATCCAAAATGCTATTTTAATGGCAAGGCACCAACTACTTTGGTGACGAGGAGATAAACCATAGGAGAATTTGCAAACCATGGTATACACTGATCAGGGGCTAAAAGAATTCTACGATAGATAAGCAAATTGCATCACATGTCATCATTCAATCTATTACTGAATGGTGATCCACAACGTTAACTCGGAGTCTTCTGTTTTTATCAGGGCCAGGCTTAATACTGGAAAATCGTGGTCAAAGTGATGCAGAAAAGGTAGGTCATTATTACCAATGTGGACGATCTGGGCATTTTGTCGGGCTTCGCATTTTGTCCCGTTGTGAGTGTATATGTTTATATAGAAATCGACTTTTTTTACGTCCCACCCCAGGCGCAGCGGCTGGAGGCTGAATTGGAGGAAATGAGGCGTTCAGATGGAAGAGACGCAATCCAAGCATGAAGAGGTAAAGTGCCATTTAAACCTCTAAACAATAGATTGACATCCTGATATTTTCTTCAAGGCTTTTTAGTATAGTGCTCTGTAAAATTTGACCTTTTGTCATCGGTATAGGGGATTGTACACGCGCGCATACTAAGTTCTGTAATGCACATTATTCAATTTCCATGTGCTATCAGTATTGTTTACATCTTGCTTCAGTTTGTGTTTTGCGTAGTCTAGTTATGTTTATGTTTTTGTATAGATATATATGTATAGTGGTAGCGGTAATATAAGTAGATGATTTGAGCGCGCCACCACTACGTCTGTCTTGTCTGTCAGTGTGAACAAAAAAACTGCTATTTGTTATTTTATGATCGCCTTGATAGTCAGAATGTCAGTGGGTTTTGATGAGAACTCGTTGACCTTCTTCAGATGTCTGACTCGCTGCTCTGACGTTCCGGAAGTCGGGAAATGACGTCAGCAGCGTATCGTATATGGCGGGAAGACGGAACCTACCACCGTCACGGTTCAGAGGGGGTTGAAGCTTTGAATGATGTATTTTTTTCTTAACTAAATGTTGTCAATTCCCTCCCTTCCAGGCCGCGGAACAAATTCATCAGCTGGAAACTGAGTTGGACCAACAGACAGAAGCATGTGAGGGTGCTGAAGTGTGAGTATGACGAAAGTTAAGCCTGGGGCACAACCCGCCGTACGTTTTTTGTGGAGGCCACGTCCGCCACGTATTCCTGAAAACGTTCAGTCTGTACATGGCAGGTGCGTCGCCCGTACTGGCACGTACGGAGGGCGAATCCGCAGCCCGAACGCAGAGAAAGTTCTGCATGCACTTAAATTTCTACGGCGTGTCTGCGTGCTCCCAAATCCGTGGGAT
Source organism: Branchiostoma floridae (assembly GCF_000003815.2). Taxonomy (NCBI): domain Eukaryota; kingdom Metazoa; phylum Chordata; class Leptocardii; order Amphioxiformes; family Branchiostomatidae; genus Branchiostoma; species Branchiostoma floridae. The sequence continues at coordinate 3,602 of NW_023365716.1, forward strand.
TGATTCACACTCCGATT
>NW_023365716.1:3718-8524 GCF_000003815.2 Branchiostoma floridae
ACTGAGGAGGAAAACATGTAAGTGTTATCAGTGTAACTACTTTGCAGCTAGGAAATCTCACCGCTATCTACTTTTTATATACAAAAAAAAAAGAAACAAACTAAATAGTGTGACAAATGTACAGCGTTCAGATTTACTTACCTACATAGTTCCTTGACCTCCAGGTCATGCGCTCAGTCAACCTGATGCTTTTGAAAGTATAACAGCTCATACAGGCGACAGATATAGAGGTTTACTTTTAACTGCAGCTAGGTGTCGTTGCTAACAATGCAGTCCCAAACGTAAAGTACTGCCACATACATATATATATGTAACTCTATGGATGTAGGTTTTGTACTTAAGATAGTAGCCATGATAGATGTGCTCCTTTCTTTTGTGTTGACCGCTGATTTGTTAATAACATTTATGTAAGAAAGCCTTTTTAAAATCGCACTGTAAACATAATATAGATGTAGGTTTTAGCCTTGAGATAGTTTCCATACGATGTTTGTTTTTTCATTCATTCATGTCGGTATTAATTTGAATACTGGAATATTTTGGTATATTTGCATGCTTTAGTCTACTTTATTTGATAGAAGGATCTAACATTCCCAGCTATATAGTTTATATGTACCGATGTGTATGCTATACATGTTTTGTATTCGTAGCGTTTAAGCTTATAGCAATAAAGGTGATATTGACATGTGTAAAAGCAAAATTTTGGCAGAGCTAATTCAAAATAAAGGAAGCAAAGACAGTAATTGTGTGTTGGTTTATATCGTCTGATAATTCTAACTCCATTTCCTACCAGGGCGTAATTTTGACATGAGAAATAACATAATTTTTGGAAAAAATGTTAACCAAGCCAAATGTCAGGTGTTGATATGAAGCGCAATAGCATCGTTGTACTAAGTTGTAGCAGTGTTTCAAGAAACCCTGCGCATATCGGATTTCACCTGGCTTGGACTAACCGTCAAAACCTGACAATCTGTGACGTATAAATTGTGGTAGAACATTTGTTTTCTTTACTAGGAGATCTCCATTAGTGTTGAAATACATCCACTAGTCTTTCTGGAGTCTTGTTTCATAAAATACTTGAATTATAACCACTACTAATTCATTTATAGCGTTATTTTTGCAAGGTTTAAAACAAGAAGAGTAAAGCGCTATGCGGCGATCTTTGTTTTGACCTATGTAGCATCAGGTTTGTGACCTTTCACCTTTACCCCATTAGTGCGAGCTGATGTCCGCCATCTTGTTTTGTGGCTCGTCTTGCGCTTTTCATATCCTCAAAACTGAAGCGATTTTTACCGATTTGTAGGAGTTTTGGACACCGCTTACTACAGTAGACCTACAGGTAAGACTACTAATTATAGTGAATACTGCCTGGCTGGTGCTTGTTGGGCGGTAAATTACAATTAGAGGTGTGTTTGCGATCGGTAGTCGATGGGGAGGGGGGCATTCAAACTAATGTGTGAAATGTAACGACTGCCAAATATCTTTTTGCATCTCAAATATGCTCCCAGACATCACGAAAATAATAATAATATAAGTTAAACATTAAGGAACGATCGTTATATTCGTGGATCATGATGCGAATCTTTTTTTCTTGTAGTGACCTGCCTACCATTTTTTGGTGCGCAGCTATGGAAGTCAATTCCGTTTTGTATACAGTGATTATTCTCGCCAAGAGCCTGTAGTGCCAGTGAAATGTGTTTTCCACCTGACTGATGCCAGATGGCGCAAATAGTGCTATATTATTATTATTTGCGTGTCCTGGACTCTTCTATTACACCATTGCACAGTCTGTGCTTACTGTAAGTCATGTTCATTGAATCATTCTACCACAAACATAAGGTCAAAAACCTCTGGAGGTGCTTGTGTATATAGATACCATAGATTGTTATGTGTCTATGTATCTGTATTGTTGTGTTGTATGCATTCGTTTTTTACTATGAGTCAATTCGTGCCTGTGAATAAACAAATACTATGTTGTTCAGGTGTTGTATCCCCTAATTAATACATATCCAAATCTTTTTACTGGAAAAACAATTGAGGAGCTAAAACAGGCAAAAACAACTTTCACAGAAGACTTTCTTATGGCGTTTTTTTCTTCTTTATAAAATAATTGAATAAAAATTATGTTTTTTTTCTCATACTTGTTTTTTTCTAATCATTTTAGAGATGGCGGAGTTCGCTTGTGTGCCTCCTGTTAAAGAGCTTCATGCGGAACAAACTGTGAACGAGACGCACATCAAAGAGGAGCCGGCAGGAGACGCTGGATGGCAACAGGATGGACAAGAGAACGTGCTGTGGCAGGAAACGTACAGAGAGGACCAGGAAACTTACAACGGCTACAGCACAAACCAACCAACCGGACATCCTTGGAACGAGACTTACAACAGTTGGGAGCAGACAACAGACACGGGATGGCAGCAGGACGAGGAAAGGGGCGTTCCAAACGACGGAACGTGCGGTGTAAAAACAGAAATGGAAGAGTCCAGCTGTGAGCTTTCTACTCGACTAATATATACTGGGCATTCTGGGAAGGAGATGGACTGTACAGAACACCCTGGGAAGGAGAGTGACAACAGGGAGACCCAGACAACAGCCATGGGCCTGCAGCAGGAAACGTGTGATGCGAACTTTCCCCAACCTGACAACACATCGACCTCACACGAGAGCAAAGGCAATTTGGGAAGGCATTTGGTTAAAACAACTGGTGCGAAACCCTACAAGTGTGAAGAGTGTGGGTACAGGACAGGTAAAAGGTCTGACTTATCCCGACATATAAGAACCCATACCGGAGAGAAACCCTTTAAGTGTGTCCAGTGTAACTATTCTGCTTCACAAAAATCACATTTGGAGCAACATGTAGCAAAACACACCGGTGAGAAACCCTACATGCGTGGTGAGTGTGGGTACAAGACAGCTCAAATGTCCGAATTATCCCGACATATGAGAACCCACACAGGAGAAAAACCCTACATGTGCGACCAGTGTGACTATTCTGCTGCAGTGAAGTCCCACTTGGACCGACACCTAAGAAAACACAGTGGTGAGAAACCCTACATGTGTGGGGAGTGTGGGTTCAGGGCAAATTATAAAGTAAGCTTATCCCGACACATGAGAATCCATACAGGAGAGAAACCCTACAAGTGTGACCAGTGCGACTATTCTTCAGCACAAAAGTGGAACTTGGTCCAGCATCTGTCACAACACAGAGGTGAGAAACCCTACATATGCGGGGAGTGTGGGTACAGGACGGCTAGGAAAGACGATTTATCCCGACATATGAAAACCCACACAGGTGAAAGACCCTACATGTGTGACCAGTGTGACTATTCCGCTGCACGGAAATCCTATTTGGACAATCATCTAACACAACACACTGGTGATAAACCCCACTTGTGTGGAGAGTGTGGGTACAGGACAGCAAAAAAGTCTCATCTAGCCGAACATTTGAGAATTCATACAGGAGAGAAACACTACATGTGTGGGGAGTGTGGGTACAGGACAACTCAAAGGTCTAACTTATCCCGACATATGAGAACTCACACTGGAGAAAAATCCTACAAGTGTGGCCAGTGTGACTATTCAGCTGCAGATAAATCTGCTTTAGACAGCCATCTAGCAAAACACACCGGTGACAAACCCTACATGTGTGGAGAGTGTGGGTACAGGGCAAATTATAAAGTAAGCTTATCTCGACACATGAGAACCCATACAGGTGAAAGACCCTACAAGTGTGACCAGTGTGACTATTCCGCATCACAGAAACAGCATTTGATCGACCATCAAACAAGACATTCCGGTGAGAAACCCTACATGTGTGGGGAGTGTGGGTACAGGGCGGCTCAAAGATCTACCTTATCCCGACACATGAAAACACATACAGGAGAAAAATCGCTACAAATGTGACTAGTTTGACTATTCTGTTGCAAAAAATCTCCTTTTACCTACATGTAAGAAAGCACACCAGTAAAAAGAGATGTGCGAAGTGTGGATACAGCATAACTAAAAACAGTGTATAATCTAAGCATATAAGAAACTACAGGACAATTCCAATGTCTTCCACATAAGTGTTATCAATCGAACTACTTTGCAGCTAGGAAATCTCACCGTTATCTACTTTCCTTATATACCAAAGAAAGTAAATCCACAAGTGTGACAAATGTACAGCAAACAGCTTTACCTACCTGCGTAGTTCCTTCATATGGTGAAGGGGAGGGGGGGGGGGGTGCAAGGCAACCAGCAGGATCTTTTTGACATGTAAGAGCGATAGGTGTAGAGCATGCAACTTTGTCCTTTTGAAACGTGAAAAGCTGTAAGGTGGAAGACCCCGAATGGAATGTGAACTTTTGTCTTTATCTGTACCTGGGACTGAGACTGACTTTGGTTTTTGTTTTGTTTTGTTTGAAACTTTGTTTATTCATGAAAGCTCAGATCGGCCTACTCTGTGGTAATTTTTGTCTTAATCTGCACCTGGGCCCGAGAACTACTCTGTGGTAAGCAATTCACAGAAAATACATGAGAGGCAGACATGTCCCAGTGTGCTTGCGCATGTGACAAATCGGACTAAAACCTAGTGTAAAGCGAGTGTAATATAGGTTCTGTACGTATAGGTTTAGTACACACAGTAGTATAGTAGGGACACGCTGCTATTATTTATTCAGGCGCAAAGCAGGCGCAGGTCAGAGGTCATCGTCTGACGGCCTAGTCTAGGGGTATTTTCTGAGCTCTGGGTAGGGGTGAAAGAGGGGTCAAGTCGAACTTTTGACCCACCAAGGTAACTATGACACCCCCCTAAGTGACCCCTCCCCCTTA
>NW_023365716.1:8624-35068 GCF_000003815.2 Branchiostoma floridae
GCATCCAGTGTCTCCTGTCTCCTCCTCTTTGATGTGCGTCTCGTTCGCAGTTTGTTCCGCATGAAGCTCTTTAACGGGAGGCACACAAGTGAATTCCGCCATCTCTGAAAAGATGATAATATAGGAAAGAGTAAGACCAATTCATTTACCTCCTTAATCAGTTAAAAAAAATGGAAAAATCGCCAAGAATTTACATGGAGAATTCTACTAAACAAACTGCAGTGTTTGGGAGATCAATATTTTTTCCCAGTAAGAAGTAATATTTCCTAGAGGACATAACACTGTTCGCGATTTCTGCACCATTCTTATGGTATTGGGGAGCCAGTATATTTCCGGATTTGCGCAAAACATTTTTTCCTTGGCAAATTTTGATCATAAAAATGTAGGTTTCTGCAAGAGAGAGCGAAGCATGTATATTTTTAAAATCTTGCCGAAAATTGTGACCTTTGTCATACTTTGACCTGTAATCGACCTCCATGTTCGACCTCCATAGTGGACTGATCCATTAGGAGACGGGGTGAAATCCTGACATCATGACCCTCATTTGACTGTAGCTCGTTGAAACAGCAGAGTTTCAACTCGGGCCTTTTTAACCAAAACAAACCTGACAAATCCAACTGCAGTGGGGGTAAAGACCTGAGGTTTGAAATGTGTTAGCAAGTGATTGTTTTGGGTGGTTTAACCATGTATGGAGATTCATTTAGTAGTCTCTACCCTATTATGACGTTCAGAAAACATACAGCAGTATTCAGGTGTAAATTCGTAATCAAACTCATACAGTATCAAACCTGACGTATATATCTTCCAGTCATCACTGTCTCCGCCTATCTGTTTTGAAGAGAAGATTCTCTACTGATGTATTCAGCACGGTTCAAAGTGGAGACTACACCCCCGTGGGTAGATTGGACTAACCCGTGAGCAGATGTAGAACAGAACTAGAACTAGCTCAGACTACAATGAAGATACACATGGAGTAGGAAGCTTGGGGTTTATGTGTTCCTTGACCAATACCAAATACTAGAGATATACCAAATAGTACTTGAGATTTACCCCCCCCCCCCCCCTCACACACACACACACACAAGACCATCAACTACAGATCGCAAACAGGATTCTAATTCTAATTTACCGGTGAATAAGCCCAAATCAGGCAGCTTTAACGACAATCACATGTCTTACCTGTAGGTCTACGGTAGAAAGCGGTCTCCAAAACTCCTACAAATCCGTAAAAATTGCGTCAGTTTGGAGGATTTGAAAAACGCAAGACGTGACGCAAAACAAAATGGCGGACGTCAGTTCACAAACGGGGTAAAGGTGAGAGGTCAGAAACCTGATACTTAATAGGCCAAACCACAGATCGGCGCATAACGCTTTACACTTCTGGTTGTGAACCTAGCAAAAATAACGTTATAAATGAAATAGTAGTGGTTATAATTCATGTAGCCAAGGACGTTATATCCTTGATGTATCTTATGTAAAAGGACTCCGAAAAGAGTAGTGTATGTATTTCAAGACTAAGGCCACAGCAAGTAAATTTTATGGATGACATCCTCTGCAGACTGCAAAAATAGTGCGATAGGGCGAAAAACAAACGAGATGGGTGAAAAAAAAACAAGATGGCTACATTTCAAAAATAGGCACCATAAAGTTCCATATTGGTGTCAATTTTACAACTATTCAATAAGTTTCATTTCTACAACCACAGTCCCGGGTACCTCGCAAGTGTCACTTCTACAAGTACAATTATTAGGCGACAACACAATATATTTGCTCATTTTGGTACTTTATCGTCACCTTGACTATCCCTGCAGAAGAAAAAAAATTCTGAAATCAGGCGAAAATTAATGCGTGCGCTGATGTCCTCCATAAAATTTACTTGCTGTGGCCTAATGTAAATTCCTCAATAAACAAAACAAACGTTCTACCTCAATTTCTACGTCTCAGATTCTGTTAGTTTTTGACGGTCACGCCAAGCCAGGTGGAATCCGATATGTACCATGGATTTCTTCTTCATTTCACGTTTAGTTCTTGAGACACTGCTGCCACACGGATGCTATTTCACAACGATTCAATTCAACACCTTCTTATTACATTTCTTCAGGACATTATGTTATTTTTTTATTAAAATTACGCCATAGTAGGAAATGTCTATAGTTCTTAAGCTTCGAAGGCAAGGGAGTCAGAATTGTTAGACGATATGAACCAACACCAAAGCAAATTACTGCCTTTGCTGACACTTAGTTTATTTTGAATGAGCTTTACCAAAATTATGCTCAGTACCATCTATACTGCTATGAGGTTAAATAATGCGAGTAAATGTTTACAAAACATTATTGCATGTATAGTATACAAATCGGTGCGTATAAATAGAAATGTTAGATCGTTCTATCAAATAAAGTAGGAAAGCGCAAGTAAGTATACCAATGTTGACATAATACCGACATGTGCATATTTGATGAAAGAAAAGATCGTATCGAAACTATTTCAAGTCTAAAACCTACGTCTATATCATCGGTACAGTGCGATTTCAAAAAGGCTTTCTTACATAAATGTTATAAACAAATAATCGGCCAACACAAAAAACAGGAGCACATCTATCATGGCTACTATCTCAGGTACAAAACCTACGTCTATAGAGTTTTTGGTGTAACCATATCTATGTTACGTATGTGGCAGTACTTTGCGTTTGGGGCTGCATTGTTAACAGCGACACCTAGCTGCAGTTCAAAGTAAACCTCTACATCTGTCGCCTGTATGAACTCTTACATATTGAAAAGATCAAGCTGACTACCCCCCCCCCCCTCATGACCTGGGGGTCAAGAGACTACGTAGGTAGGTAAAGCTGTTTGCTGTACATTTGTCACACTTTTGTTTGTTGTTTTGGTATATAAAAAGTAAATAATGGTGAGATTTCCTAGCTAGCTGCAAAGTAGTTACACTGATAACGCTTATGTGGTTTTTCTCCTCTGTGGGTTCTTATAAGTTTTGCTTTTTGGACATTTGAGTTGCCTTGTTACAGCACACTTTGCACCTCTAGGTCTTTTGACTGGTGTGCTTTCTTACATGTCGGTTAAAGGTGGATTTGTCTGCAGCAGAATAGTCACACTGGTCACACTTGAAGGGTTTTTCACCTGTATGGATTCTCATATGTACTGACAAGTGGCACTTCTGAGCTGTCCTGTGCCCACACTCCCCACACATGTAGGGTTTCTCACCAGTGTGTTTTGCTGCTATATGCTTGTCTAGATTGCATTTCACTGCTGAAGAATAGTCACACTGGTCGCACTTGTAGGGATTTTCTCCTGTGTGGATTCTCATATGTCTGGATAAGTCATACTTTCGAGCCGTCCTGTGCCCACACTCCCCACACATGTAGGGTTTCTCACCAGTGTGTTTTGCTGCTATATGCTTGTCTAGATTGCATTTCACTGCTGCAGAAAAGTCACACTGGTCGCACTTGTAGGGTTTTTCTCCTGTGTGGGTTCTCATATGTGCCGACAATATTGACTTCCGAGTTGTCCTAAAACCGCACTCCCCACACATGTAGGGTTTCTCACCAGTGTGCTTTCTTTGATGATTGGCGGTTGTGGTGTTGTCTGCTGCAGCATAGTCACAATGGTGACACTCGTAGGGTTTCTCTCCTGTGTGGGTTCTCATATGTTGGGTTATGTGAGACCTATAAGCTGCCCTGTACCCGCACTCCCCACACACGAAAGGTTTCTCATCAGTGTGTTCAACCACATACATTCCAGTAATGCCTATGGTCTTTTGTACCTGTGAGGTTGATGTGTTGTCAGGTTGGGGAAAGTTCACATCACACGTTTCCTGCTGCAGGCCCATGTCTGTTGTCTGGGTCTCCCTGCTGTCACTCTCCTTCCCAGGGTGTCCAGGATTGTCCATCTCCTTCCCAGGATACCCAGTACACAGTTCTTCAGTTGAAACCTCACAGCCGGACTCCTCTATTTCTGCTTTTACACCGAACCTTTCTTCGTTTGGAACGTCCCTTTCCTTGTCCTGCTGCCGTCCCGTGTGTATTGTCTGCTCCCAACTATAATTCTCGTTCCATGGATGTCCGGTTGGTTGGTAGTCGTATGTTTCCTGATCCTCACTGTGTCGTTCGTTCCTGGCACAGCACGTTCTCTTGTCCATCCTGTTGCCACCCAGTGTCTCCTGTCGGCTCCTCTTTGATGAGCGTCTCGTTCGCAGTTTGTTCCGCATGAACCTCTTTACTAGGTGCTAGACACATGAACCCAGCCATCACTAAAATGATGATAAGAAAATAAGGATAAGAAAAATATATGTTCACTAAATTCTTCTACAAACGAGATGAAGGGTGTAAAGTTAAAGAAGTGGACCCGTTTTAGCTCCTCAATTGTGTTTCCAGCAACAAGATTTGGATATTTCATAGGGGATAAACAACATAGTTCATAATTCTTTAATACAGGCACTTACTGACTCATAGTAAAAACTGAATACATGTATACAACACAACAATGCAGGCACATAGAAACAAAACAATCTATATACACATGCGCTTCCAGAGATTTTTGACGTTAATTGTGGTAGAACAAATATGAGATTGTACCATGGTGTAATAGAAGAGTGGACAGTGGACACTTTTACGGCATCTGGAATCGGTCAGGTGGAAAATACATTTCACTGGCACTGTAGCTTCTTGGCCTATCCATGATTATGCGAAAATAATGACTGCACACAAAACGGAATTAACTTCCATAGCTGCGCACCAAAAAATGGTAGGCAGGTCGCTACAAGGAAAAGTTTCGCATTATGGTGCACGAATATAACGATCGTTATTTAATCTATCATTTACATAATCAAATACTACATTTTTTGTTATGTCTGGCATTATATTTGAGATGCAAAATGATATTTGGCTGTCGTTAGATTTCACACATTAGTTTAAATGTCCCCCTCCCCATCGACTACCGATCGCAAACACACCTCTAATTGTAATTTACCGCCCAACAAGCACCAACCAGGCAGTATTCACTATAATTAGCAGTCTTACCTGTAGGTCTACTGTAGTAAACGGTGTCCAAAACTCCTACAAATCGTAAAAATCGCTTCAGTTTGGAGGATATGAAAAACGCAAGACGAGCCACAAAACAAGATGGCGGACGTCAGCTCTCACTAACGGGGTAAAGGTGAAAGGTCACAAACCTGATGTTAAATAGGTCAAACCACAGATCGCCGCATAACGCTTTACTCTCCTGGTTTTGAACCAAGCAAAAATAACGGTATAAATGAAATAGTAGTGGTTATGATTCAAGTATTTTATGACAGAGGACTCCAGAAAGACTAGTGGATGTATTTCAACACTAATGGAGATCTCCTAATAAAGAAAACAAAAGTTCTACCAGGATTTCTACGTCTCAGATTGTCAGGTTTTGACGGTTAGTCCAAGCCAAGTGAAATCCGATATGCGCAGCATTTCTTGAAACACTGCTACAACTTAGTACAAGGATGCTATTGCGCTTCATATCAACACCTGACATTTGGCTTGGTTAACATTTCTTTAAAAAATTATGTTATTTCTTCTGTCAAAATTACGCCCTGGTAGGAAATGGAGTTAGAATTATCAGACGATATAAACCAACACACAATTAGTCTTTGCTTCCTTTATTCTGAATTAGCTCTGCCAAAATTTTGCTTTTACACATGTCAATATCACCTTTATTGCTATAAGCTTAAACACTACGAATACAAAACATGTACACATCGGTGCATATAAAGTATATAATTGGGAATGTTAGATCCTTCTATCAAATAAAGTAGACTAAAGCATGCAAATATACCAAAATATTCCAGTATTCAAATTAATACCGACATGAATGAATGAAAAAACAAACATCGTATGGAAACTACCTCAAGGCTAAAACCTACATCTATATTATGTTTACAGTGCGATTTTAAAAAGGCTTTCTTACATAAATGTTATTAACAAATCAGCGGTCAACACAAAAGAAAGGAGCACATCTATCATGGCTACTATCTTAAGTACAAAACCTACATCCATAGAGTTACATATATATATGTATGTGGCAGTACTTTACGTTTGGGACTGCATTGTTAGCAACGACACCTAGCTGCAGTTAAAAGTAAACCTCTATATCTGTCGCCTGTATGAGCTGTTATACTTTCAAAAGCATCAGGTTTACTGAGCGCATGGCCTGGAGGTCAAGGAACTATGTAGGTAAGTAAATCTGAACGCTGTACATTTGTCACACTATTTAGTTTGTTTCTTTTTTTTTTTGTATAAAAAAAGTAGATAGCGGTGAGATTTCCTAGCTGCAAAGTAGTTACACTGATAACACTTACATGGTTTTTCTCCTCTGTGGGTTCTTATATGCTTAGGTTTTTAGACATTTGAGTTGCCCTGTTCCCACACACTCCGGACATCTAGGTCATTGTACTGGTGTGCGTTCTTAGATGTCGGTTAAAGGAGGATATTTTGCAATAGAATAGTCACTTGTAAGGTTTTTATCCTGTATGAGTATTCATATGTTGGTATAAGGTAGATCTTTGAGCCGCCCTGTATCCGCACTTCTCACACATGTAGGGTTTCTCACCGAAATGTTTTGTTTGATGATCGATCAAATGTTGTTTCTGTGCAGCAGAATAGTCACACTGGTCACATTTGTAGGGTTTTTCTCCTGTGTGGGTTCTCAAATGTTGGGATAAGTTGGACCTTTGAGCTGTCCTGTACCCACACTCCCCACACATGTAGGGTTTCTCACCAGTGTGTTTCATTAGATGTTGGTCCAAATTGCCTTTCTGTGCAGCAGCATAGTCACACTGGTCACACTTGTAGGGTTTTTGTCCCGTGTGTTTTCGCATGTGTTTGGATAAGTTAGCCTTCTGAGCTGTCCTGTACCCACACTTCCCACACATGTAGGGTTTCTCACCACTGTGTGTCATTAGATGTTGGTCCAAATTGCCTTTCTGTGCAGTAGAATAGTCACACTGGTTACACTTGTAGGGTTTTTCTCCCGTATGAGTTTTCATATGTTCGGATAAGGTAAACTTCCTAGCCGCCCTGTACCCACACTCCCCACACAAGTAGGGTTTCTCACCGGTGTGTTTTGCTACATGTTGCTCCAAATGCGATTTTCGTGATGAAGAATAGTTACACTGGTCACATTTATAGTTTTGTTCTCCTGTGTGGGTTCTCATATGTTGGGATAAATCAAACTTCCTAGCCGTCCTGTATCCACACTCCCCACACATGTAGGGTTTCTCATCAGTGTGTTTTGCTACATGTTTATTCAAATTCCCTTTCTGAGCAGCAGAATAGTCACACTTGTCACACTTGTAGGGTCTTTCTCCTGTGTGGGTTCTCATGTGTGCAGATAGGTGAGACTTCCGAGTTGTCCTAAAACCGCACTCCCCGCACATGTAGGGTTTATCACCAGTGTGTTTTACTAGATGATTGTCCAGAGTGGATTTCTGTGCAGCAGAATAGTCACACTGGTCACACTTGTAAGGTCTTTCTCCAGTGTGGGTTCTCATGTGTCGGGATAAGTTAGCATTCACAGCTGTCCTGTACCCACACTCCCCACACATGTAGGGTTTCTCATCAGTACGTCTAACCACATGCCTTCCCATATTGCCTTTGCTCTCCTGTACCTGTGAGGTTGATGTGTTGTCAGGTTGGGGAAAGTTCACATCACACGTTTCCTGCTGCAGGCCCATGTCTGTTGTCTGGGTCTCCCTGCTGTCCATCTCCTTCCCAGGGTGTCCAGAATGGTCCATCTCCTTCCCAGGATGCTCAACACACTGCATTTCCAAAGAATGTTCACTGCTGGAATCTTCCATTTCTACCCTGTAGGAGGGGGAGGGGATAGATTATAGATCAAAACTTCTTGCTAAATCTGTGAAACACACTAAGAATTAGGTTTTGTGTTTACCTGGAAACGGCAACATTTTAGATTTCTATGTCTTACCAAGCATATCATATTTGTACATGTCTTACCAAGCATTTACAGTTCTTATCATCTAAAATATCGAGAGAAAAAAAAACATTACAAATCGTTCTTGACAAACTTACCCTTCGGACAATGTTGGTCTTCTTAATATCAATGGGCGATTCTACTATATAGTGATAGATCAGCTTTTTAAAGAGATGACATGTTTATATATGAAATTTTATTTTTAACCGGAGCCTTAAGAAACCACATACCTGGGTATGACAACGGTGCCGAGTCAGACACTAGCTTCTCTCTGGATGCTGGGAGGGACGCTGCAACCTGGAACAGCATAAATCCATTACTTGCAAAAGAATCCAACAAGCACCCCCAAAAGACCCCTCTTGTCACATCCATTCATACTTTATTTATTTATTTATTGAAAATGACAACAAGTCATTACACTGGGCCAGCCTAGGCAGTCTATTCAAGCTGATGACGGCTGACCCACAAAGATACAACAAACAAATCTAAATTACACATATGTACATAATAGGCCACATAGGCTACGTAAGCTATGAGGAGCAGATGGAAGGTGCTGTAAATCGGTTTGTTGATGTTAAAAATGAATGCAGAGCGTCTGAGAGTTTTTGGTTTGTAGCAGAGTTTTGACCTGGAGAACCATTAAGGAGGACTCCGGTTGAGAGAGACTGGCCGACAAGTTGGAGCACTGAAGAAGCTAGGGTTTGCCGTGCAGCCGTGTGCAGAGGACAGTGAAGTAGAAAGTGTGCAACCGTCTCGGACGTAGCACCACAAGCACAGCTCCGGGTTGTGATGTTGAACTTAGCCAACGTAGAGTTGAGCTGACACCAGCCAAGACGTAGTCTGGTAGTAAGGATGTTGCTCTGGCGATTTCCAAGTCTACGAAACTTCTGGTGTTGACGGGAAGACAGAATGTGATCTCTGCACTTCTTTTTGAACTGGTTGTAAGATGTGGCTTCCTTTACTTCCATGGGAAGACTATTCCAGAGTCGTGTGCTGTAGGGGACAAAACTGTTCTTGTACGTGGTGGTTCGGCAGTACGGGACTTGTAGATGTGTGTCGTTCCGAAGACGAAGGTGTAGTCGCCTTCGGCTCTCTCTGGTAGTAGGGACTAGTGGCTGGAGATGGGCTGGTACGGAGCCTGTCACTAGTTTTTGCATGGTAAGTAGTCTGTTGTAGTCTCTTCTGGTTGCGAGACTGTCCCACTCTAGTTCTTCTAGTAGCTTGTCATGAGGGGTACGTGCCATCGCTCCTGAGACGAGGCGTCCAGCATGGTACTGTACCCTCTCCATGGTCTTGCTCGCAGTGACGCTAATGTTGCTGAAGAGGATGGATGCGTACTCTAATTTCGTGCGTACAAGAGTGTTATAGGCAAGCTCCAAGGCTTCTCGGGACAGCTTCCGCTGTAGTTTGCTCAGGAGCCCGAGAACCTTTTTCGACTTACTGGAAACGGTTTCAGCATGTTCTTTCCACCGGAGTGTATAGTGCATGGTGACGCCTAGGTGAGTGTAGGAAGTCACCTGTTCGAGGATTTGACCGGCTAGGTAGATGGGGGGTAGTTGGACCTTGCTTTGGTAAGCCTTTATACACATAACTTTGCACTTATCAGGGTGTAGTTCGAGCCCCCAGTCGGAAAACCAATCGGAAACAAGACAAAGATCGGCATTAGTTGTGCTGGCAACTTCCTCGGCTGTATGTCCGGAGTTGTACATCGATGTATCGTCAGCAAAACAGTTCAAACTGGATATCGTCGGCACGTCTTTATCGTCGGCACGTCTAAAATCCATTCATACTAAAATTAGTTTGTTCGGATCAACTGCTATGACGTGATAGATACTATCTGACACATATACAGGCAAAGGACAGAGAAATGGCAAACATACATGACCTCAAACTCGGCCATCCCCAGAAATTCTGTCTGGGATAGAAAGTTTCAAAGTTGCAGAACGCAGTGTCTATCCGCGCCCGGGATCTATTAAGTACCAGGACTGAAGTTATTGAAGACTGGGTAGAAAGTCAGGTGTGACGAGCATAGTAGTGCAAGCCCCCCTCCCCATCAAAATACCAACCACAAACACTCTTCTAATTATAATTTACCGCCGAGGTAGAACACAACGGAAAGCACTATCGGCAACCACATGTCTTACCTGTAGGTCTATGGTGATTAGCGGTCTCCACGACGTCTGGAATTCCGTAAAATATCGACAATTCTTCAGAGATGAAATCAAAGTCGAAGACGCAAAACAAAATGGCGGACGTCAGCTTAGCCCAGGCAAGCCCAGGCAAAAGGTTAGAGGTCACAAACCTGATACTCACTTCACCATAGGTTAAACCAGAGATCGCCGCATAACCCTTTGCTCCTGTGTTTTGGAGGCTAACATTTTTGTTATGTATGAGCCAGAGAAAAACTTTCATACGGATATCAGATGATATAACGCAACAAAATATAATAAAAAAAGTACAACACCAAATCATAAGCTTTGCCTGCAATGACTTTATTTGAAAGATCTCAACAAAATCAAGCCGAGTTCTCAAACTTGTTAGTACAATCTATATTGCTGCATGTATGCGCTAAAACACAAAGAATACTAGTGAACAGAATAATAAGTCCATGCGCAATATACACAATTTGCATATTATTACAATTATATTGGGTTATTTTATAATCAAAAGAATATTAGACTGAAACCAAATAAACCAAACCCACTAATAATACTAAAACGAAGTTTAGATATTCTTATGGTCACCAATATTTATATTAAAAAAAACATGTTAAAAGGAAATGTCTATACCATCGTGCTTAAAGCAGACACACAAAGCCTACATCGACTTTAGAGGTCAAAGCGGTCTGGTTCGGCACATTTGCCATAAACCTCGCCAGCTTTTGTTGGATATGTCAGCCTCTTATAAATATGCGCACCTAACGAAGGAAGATCTGTTCAAATACCTTATGCCATCATCTAACTACGATATACTGGAAAAACTCTGTAAGTTCGTCTACACATACTTTAAGAGGAGAGAGGAAGCATGTAAATTGTAGTGTATGTAGTACATGTATAGTTTTCCGTTTACTCCCTTTGTGCCACACTGACTGCATTTAGCCCCAATGGGGCATGAATATGCAATAAACTTCATTGTCATTATATACACTGTGGATCGAGCCCAGATGAACACAAGTAACGTTCTGGGTGGTGGGGGGGGGGGGGGAGGACTTTTCGCCATAATACCTTTGCTTTTGCCTCAAAAACTGCACGCTGTATTTGTCACCTTTGTAAATCTAGTTTGTTTCGAACATTTGAATTGTAGATAAAGGTGCCATTTCTGAGGCACAGAGTAGTTTAACGGGTAATAATAATGTTTTTTTCTCCTCTTTGAGTTCTCTTCTTGTTGGCTATTTAGACATTTGCCCTGTATGAACGCACTCCGCACATCTACGACTTTTCACCTGTGTGCTTTCTCAAATGTCGGTCAAATGAGAGTTTGGTACGTTGCAGCAGTATAGTCACAAGGGTTTTTCTCCTGTGTGGGATCTCATATGTCGGGACAAGTTAGATCTTTGAGCTGCCCTGAACCCGCACTCCCCGGCCCCGCACATGTAGGGTTACTCACTGGAATGTCTAGTTTGATGGTTGATCAAATGATGTTTCTGTGCTGCGGAAAAATCACACTGGTCACACTTGTGAGGTTTTTCACCTGAATGGCTTCTCATGTGTCGGATTAAGGTAGACTTGCGAGCTGTCCTGTACCCACACTCGTCACACATGAAAGGCTTCTCACCGGTGTGTTTCATTAGGTGTCGGTCCAAATGGCCTTTCTGTGCAGCAGAATAGTCGCACTGCTCACACTTGTAGGGTTTTTCTCCAGTGTGGGTTCTCATATGACGGTATAAGTGTTGCCATTGAGCTGCTCTGTACCCACACTCCCCACACATAAAGGGTTTCTGACCGGTGTGTTTTTCTAGGTGTTGGTCCAAAGTTGATTTATGTGCAGCAGAATATTCACACTGGTCACACTTGTAGGGCTTTTCTCCTGTGTGGGATCTTATATGTACTGATAAGTTACACTTCATAGCTGTCCTGAACCCACATTCCCCACACATGTAGGGTTTCTCACCAGTGTGTTTTCTAATATGTTTGACCAAACTGGATTTCTCTGTTGCAGAATAGTCACACTGGTCACACTTGTAGGGTTTTTCTCCTGAATGGATTCTCATATGTCGGGACAAGGTAGACCTTTCAACTGTCCTATATCCGCATTCACCACACATGTACGGTTTCTCGCCACTGTGTTTCGCTATATGTTTGTCCAAATCACATTTCTGTGCAGCAGAATAGTCACACTGGTCACATTTGTAGGGTTTTTCTCCTGTATGGGTTCTCATATGTCGGAATAGGTGAGACTTTTTTCCAGCCCTGTACCCACATTCTCCACACATGTAGGGGTTCTCACCGGAGTGCTTTCTTACATGTTGGTCCAAGGTGGATTTCTGTGCAGCAGAATAGTCACACTGGTCACACTTGTAGGGTTTTTCTCCTGTATGCGTTCTCATGTGTCGGGATAAGTCAGACTTCTGAACAGATCTGTAACCACACTCCCCACACATGTAGGGTTTCTCACCGGTGTTTTCAACCACATGCCTTCCCATCTTGCCTCTTTCCTGTACCCGTGAGGTTGATGCGTTGTCAGGTTGGGGAAAGTTCACATCACACGTTTCCTGCTGCAGGCCCATGTCTGTTGTCTGGGTCTCCATACTGTCAATCTCCTTCCCAGGGTGTAAAGAATGGTCCATCTCCTTCCCAGGATGCCCAACACACTGCTCTTTCAAGGAATGTCCACAGCTGGAATCTTCCATTACTGCTCTGTAGGAGGGGGAGGGATAGAGTATAGATCAAAACTTCTTGCTAAAGCTGTGACACACACTAGAAATTAGGTTCTGACTTTACCTGCAAACTGCAACTTTTAAGATTTTTAACCTGCATCATTTCCAGTTCTCAGGCCAGTCATCTTCTTCTCAGATATCGACCAAACAAATCGCTTAACCTTCGATTTTGAAAAATGTTGCTCTAATTAATATATACGGGCAATTATATCATGTTGTGGTGACATGCAATGGACTTTTTTTTCAAGATAAAGGAGATGTTTTTTGAATAAAATTTTATTCATAAGCAGTGCCAAACCACATACCTGCGAATGACAACGACCTCGAATGTGGGGCTACCGTCTCTCTGGATGCAGGGTGGGACGCCACAATCTGGAACAGCATAAATGTATTATTTTATTTATTTATCATTTATTAAAATTGCAACAAGGGCAATACAGTGTGGACACATAGGCAGCATGCTGATATCGTGACCACACACATACATATACAATACAAATCATAACGCTTCACAACAATGGCATAATCAAGAACTAACAACATATCTAACATGTTCATCTAAATTCAGTCTACAATCTTATTTACAATATACAATTCAAGTCATAATTGCTTCATATCACAAAAATAGTTTGTTCACAAGTTCGGAGATCAGAGGTCATCTGAAGGAAAGGCTATATGCAAACAATGTTGGAACTTCCACGGGCGACATCGCATATCTAAATAGCAAAGTACAGGGGGAACGACTGGAAGTAGCTAAAACCGTTTTGTTGACAAGATGTAAGTATGAAAAGCGATCGAAAGACTTCTGTTTGTATTGTCGTCGTGACCCGGAGACCCGTTGAGTAGGAGGGTAGTGGAGAGGGGACGTTCCACGAGACGATGCACAGCTGTTGTGAGTGACTGTCGTGCCGCTGTGTACAGTGAGCAATGAAGGAGGAAGTGTGCAACCGTCTCCGATGTTGCGCCACAGGCGCATCTCCGAGTGGTGATGGTGAATAAATGTATTACTTGTAAAAGAATCCAACATACCTCCTACGAGACCCCACTTGCTACTCGTACAGTTCGAGGTTTGATCTGCTTTTACGCATCCAACACATTTCAGTTCCAGTGCGCATGCCCCCCTCCCACTGTGAAAATAGCAATCGCAAACAGATCTCAAATTCTATTTTACAGCTTAAAACGCAACAACCAGGAAGCACTTCAGACAATCAAAGGCCTTACCTATAGTTTTATGGTGGTTACTGGTCCCCACGACTTCCAGTGTTCCATAAAAATTGCGTCAGATCGAAGGAGATGATGCAGAAGAGACTAACGCACAACAAAATGGCGGCTCAGAAATTGAAGGGGCAAAGGTCATAGCTACCAAACCTGATACACACTTGCCGATGGGTCAAACCAAAGATCGCCGTATAACGCTTTTCTCTTTTGGATCTGATCCGAGCAAATATGCCGATCTATATTTATTTCTACATCACAGATTATGTCAAGTGCGGACTTTTACTCCAAATTAGGTGGACATTTTTTAAAGAAATTGAACCTAAATTATGCATTGATAAAACATATCACTAGTTTTTTTTTACAAGGCTAATTAAACAGTAGGTTCAAGTACCGTTCTTGCCAAGGAGCTCTGAGCTTTTGTGGTAATAGCTGGTAATAGCGGTAGCGTGTTTGCTTCGTAATCTGCTGACCCGGGTTCGATCCGGGTGTCGGCATATTTGTTTCTTTTTATGTTTTTACTCGCCCCACTGAATTCTTAAAGTGCAAAGACAATGCAATTAAAAATTAAAATTATCAGACGATATGAACCAACACAAAACCCTTACAATTTCTTTATTTTGAAAGCCATTAACAAAATTACAAACATGTTAGTACATTCTATATTGCTATATAAGGCAAAAACTATAACGTTAAGGATTAAAAATACAGGGGAACAGACTATAGTAAGTACACGGTTTGCTTCTTGTTACAAATGTTAGATTGTTCATTCGGATCACTCACTCACTCACTCCGGCGAGCTCGCTCGGATCAATTAGTACAAAATAAGCAAATCTGCCGATATTGTATACGTTTAGATATTATCATATAATATAATATTATATAACAAACATCTAATGGGAATATCGAAAAGAAAATAATGGTCGATTTAAAAAAATGACTATAGATAAATACTGTAACTATCTTAGTCTTAGATGCAAACCCTACGCTTATATTATTACCATTTTACACAGGCTTTAGTAAGATTCCCCACTTAGGCATTATAAACCAGGCCTGCCTGCCTTGACATTTCTGCCTCTAATATAGTATATTTATTTACTACAGAGAAGTTATCGAGACCAGGTACGTACAGATCAAAGTTAACATGGCCACTCCTAGAGGGAACAATGTGGCATTTTAGAATTCAAGAGAACAAAGTCTAACACTGTACATTTGCCACATTTGGATATTTAGGTACTTTTTTGGTGAATTTTCGTCAAATGCATAGACGGCTTTGATTTCCAGCTGCAAAATAGCTACACAGATAACAGTTTTAAAGCTTTTGTCCTGCGTGGGTTTTCATGTGTCGGGATAAGTGAGATCTTTGAGCTGTCCTGTACCCACATTTCTCACACATGTAGGGCTTCTCACCGGTGTGCTTTGCTTGATGATGTTCTTCCAAATTACCTTTCTGTGCAGCGGAATAGTCACACTGGTCACACTTGTAGGGTTTTTCTCCTGTGTGGATTCTCATATGTTTAGATAAGTCAGATTTCCTAGCTGTCCTGTACCCACACTCCCCACACATGTAGGGTTTCTCACCGGTGTGTTTGGTCATATGTTGGTCCAAAGTCTGTTTCTGTGCAGCAGAATAGTCGCAGTGGTCACACTTGTAGGGTTTTTCTCCTGTGTGGGTTTTCATGTGTCGGGATAAGGTAGCCTTCACAGTTGCCCTGTACCCACACTCCCCACACATGTAGGGTTTCTCACCACTGTGTTTTGTTAGATGTTCGTCCAAAGCAGATTTCCGTGCTGCAGAATAGTTACACTGTTCACACTTGTAGGGTTTTTCTCCAGTGTGGGTTCTCATATGTATGGATAAGTCATACTTTTGAACTGATCTGTACCCACACTCCCCACACATGTAGGGTTTCTCACCACCGTGTTTTGCAACATGTTGCTCCAAACTCCGCTTATGTGCAGCAGAATAGTTACACTGGTCACACATGTAGGGTTTTTCTCCTGTGTTGATTCTCATATGTCCGGATAAGTGAGACTTTCTTGCTGCCCTGTACCCACACTCCCCACACATATGGGGTTTCTCTCCCGTATGAATTCTCAAATGTTCGGTTAGATGAGACTTTTTTGTCGCCCTGTATCCACACTCCCCACACATGTAGGGTTTCTCACCAGTGTGTTCAACCACACGCCTTCCCATATCACATTTACTTTCCTGTACCTGTGAGGTTGATGTGTTGTCAGGTTGGGGAAAGTTCACATCACACGTTTCCTGCTGCAGGCCCATGTCTGTTGTCTGGGTCTCCCTGCTGTCACTCTCCTTCCCAGGGTGTCCAGAATGCTCCATCTCCTTCCCAGGATGCCCAACACACTGCTCTTCCCAGGAATGTTCACAGCTGGAATCTTCCATTTCTGCCTTGTAGGAGGGAGGAGGGGATAAATTATAGATCAAAACTTCTTTCTAAAGCTGTGGCACACACTAAGAATTATGATTTTATTTTACCTGCAAACTGCAACTTTTTAGATTTGTAACAAGCATTAACAGTTCTCTTCTTCTCAAATATGGGAAAAAAACATTACAAATCGCTCTTGACAAACTTTGCCTTCGGACAATGTTGGTCTACTTAATATCAATTATATTATATGGTGATAGACTAGTTTTTCAAAGATAAATGACATGTTTATATATGGAATTTTATTATGAACCGGAACCTTATGAAACCACATACCTGGGTGCCGAATCAGAGGCTAGCTTCTCTCTGGACGCAGGGGAGGGACGCTGCAACCTGGAACAGCATGAATATATTACTTGTGAAAGAATCCAACATTCCTCCCACAAAACTCCTTTCTCCAAAGTGAGTCATACAATTGAAAAAAAAAAACGTCGTTGGCATCTACTGCTTGTACGTATGAGAAGTTACCTAATACTTTATAATAGTATGGTATACAGGGAAATGGAAAATTTACACGTCGTGTCTCTAAAAGTTCTTGGTACCGCTTGATTTTCCACCATATCAAACAACACAGGACTGAAATGGTACACCGAGAGACGGCAAACCCGTTAGGAAAGAGTCGAAAACAAACCTCTTAGCAGTCTTACGTTAGGTCGCACGCATTTTGGTTCGCCCCCCTCCCCCTTCAATTTTACCATATTTACATTTGGAAAATGTCTATGAATCAAAAGCGTTACGGTGATTCTTTTCCCACCAAAATGACGTTAAACTCCTTCGCATGTTACCAGAATACTTTGATTCACGTTTGTAAGTCTTACCTGCTCCCTATGATGGTTTTTCCTCTCACGTAAAACGAGTACTCTGGCAGCTTTGTTCTGCTGTCGTGTCATGAGGTCACAGGTGAACGTGATGAGGGTCAAACGTAACTTTGCTACCCTGATTACCCAGATAATACGTTTTATGTCTGGCTACATGTTAGTAGGTATGTCCATGTTTCTACAGCAAAAATTGAATTAAACTCGTGCAGACGTTTGTCTTGTTTGTTGCTTATAAATACATATGTTGATGACATATATTCATCAGTTTATATTCCGTCCAGTGACTATGTTTTCCTAACAGAACGTCCTGACTGTGACCTTTGCAACATACTAGTATTTATCACATTTCAATTTAGAGGTTAAATTCAGTCCGGGGCCATGTTTTTTCCTAAGATTTCCCTTATACATAATTTTCGATTCTTTTTTTTTTAATTTTTCATGCCTCTTTTATGACTGCTCGGCCCTAACCTGATTTCATTAACAGCAATAATGAGATAGAAAATAAAATAAAAAATCTCCCATGATGGCAATATATGAGTCAATATGTACACCAAGACAAAAAGAATACCATATCTAATACATACTTTCAAATAATCTGTCCATTGTTAAATAATGGAGCTTCCTTGGCGCTTTGAGTAGAACGGTTTTTAATTCAACAAGCTGCCATGCACCATGGACAGTTCAAACATAGCATGTTAGCACCAGAACTGTGCGGTCAGTTATGTAAAAAAACAATCACTCCAACCTTTACTTCTAAATGCACAATGGTAGGCAGACAGAGCGTGGTATAATTAGGTGACCCGTCTGCCTGGCCTGCACGTGACTTTTTAAAGTGAAGGAGGGGTGTGCATTTCCTTCTCCACACTCTCGTCTACAAATATCAGATAATTCAAACCAACACCAAATCATAAGTTTTGCCAACAACCATTTTAAAGTGAAAGGTGTTAACAAAGTTACGTCAAGTTTCAAACATTTTAATAGGATATAATTTGAAAAATCTCTACAAACTACAAGCAGTTCTCAACCATTTCTATGTGATATGTGTTGCTATAAGCTACTAAAACAGAGAAGACGTGTGAACATAATGCTTCTGTTAAAGTAAGCAAGTCATATAACTGCATGGATACTATACTCCATATTTTTTTTCCTCACATTTTATTCACAAGTTATAAATTACAAAACATTCAAAGATAATCACTTAAAACTAAACACAATCATTATAGAATATTTACACGAGCATTCCCTTACCATATTTTACACACTAGTGTCTTACTATCTACTCCATCATCTAGACATATGCAGTACTATATACTATAACACATTTACATATTGTTGCAGGGGCCATTCCCACTGGCTTTTTTTGGCTAGGGTTTGCTCCCTAGGACTTTTTTTACAGGGGTGTTTTACCCCCCCTGGATTTTTTGTGCTAGGGTTTCTTCCCTAGGACTTCTGTGCAGGGGTGTCATCCCTGGGTTTCTGTGCAGGGTTTTCCTTCCCTGGTTTCAATTTTACACATTATCACAAATTTACAGAAATATTACTCAAACATTCCCATTCGCAACAAAAAGACAAATATAAAAATACAAGACAAGAAATCACAAGTATAAACACATCACATATACATAAAGATACCACAATCAAAGCACTAACAAACTCACAAAAACATCAGAACTTGCAATGACAATGTTTACATATACAATATCAAACTTACACATACCAACCTAAACATAAAAGCATTAAATACATCATACAAACATCAAAAAGCTCATTCACATACATGATCTACTATACTCCATATGCTGATATCGATAATTTCAGACATAAGGATTTCCAATAGAAAAGACTTGTCTAAAGCAGATTAATATAATGATTTTAAAACATGTTTAGATACAATACTCCTATGATCGTCAACATTCATAAAGAATATGTCCTTACTTTATTAAGAACAAGTAAAATTAAAGTAGTAAGTAGTAACACCAAAACACTGAAACCATACATAATCTACATCGGTCCAATTTAGCACATATGCTATAATATCCACAAGCTCACTGGGACATGTCTGCCTCTCATGTAGAATTCCTTACCACAGAGCTCTTCTCGGGTATTTCGTATGTCTTCTGAAAAGGAGATTAAGCCGGTGAGATTTCGTAGCAACGGAGTAGTCAAGCTGATTGATAAGTTAAAATACTGTGGTTTCTTCTATACTTGCTGTACAGAAATTTGAGTTGTGTTCCCGCACACTCCTCACATTTAGGTCTTTTACCGGTGTGCTTTCTTACATCGTTGATTAAAAGAGGATTAGTCAGAATAGTCAAACTAGTCACACTTGTAGCGTTTTTCTCCTGTATGTGTTTTCATGTGGCGGGATAAGGTAGATCTTTGAGCCGCCCTGTACCCACACTTCTCACACAAGTAGGGTTTCTCACCGGTATGTTTTGTTTGATGATCGATCAAATGATACTTTTCTGCTGCAAAATAGTCACACTGGTCACACTTGTAGGTTTTTTCCCCTGAGTGGGTTCTCATATGTCTGGATAGGTGAGACCTATAAGCTGTCCCCTAACCACACCCCCCACACATGTAAGGTTTCTCGCTAGTATGTTTTACTTGATGTTGTTTCAACTTGGATTTATCTATAGCAGAAAAGTCACACTGGTCACACCTGTAAGGTTTTTCTCCTGTGTGGTTTCTCATGTGTTTTGATAGGTCGGACTTTTTCGCTGACCTGTACCCACACTCCCCACACATGTAGGGTTTTTCCTCTGTGTGGGTTCTCATATGTCGGGATAAGCAGGACTTATTAGGTGTCCTGTACCCGCACACGTCACACATGTAGCGCCCTCCGTCTGTGTGTTTTGCTAGATGTCTGTGCAAAGCAGATCTGTGCGCTGCAGAATAGTCACACTGGTCACACTTATACGGTTTTTCTCCTGTATGGGTTCTAATATGTTGGGATAAATATGACTTGAAAGCTGTCCTGTACCCACACTGGTCACACATGTAGGGTTTTTCACCGGTGTGTTTCATTACATGTTGTTCCAAAGTGAGTTTCCGTGCTGCAGAATAGTCACACAGGTCACACTTGAAGGGGTTTTCCCCTGAATGCTTTCTCATATGTACGGATAAGACAGACCTAGTATAGGCTCTGTACCCACACTCTACACACATGAAGGGTTTGTCACCGGTGTGGTTTGCTACATGTTTCTTCAAATAATCTTTCCGCGCTGAAGAAAAGTCACAGTGGTCGCACTTGTAAGGTCTTTCTCCTGTGTGGGTTCTCATATGTCGGGAAAAACCAGACTTATCGGGTGTCCTGTACCCGCACACGTCACACACGTAGCGCCCTCCGCCTGTGTGTTTCTCCTGATGTTTGTACAAAGCAGATTTCTGGGCTGCAGAATAGTCACACTGGTCACACTTGTACGGCTTTTCTCCTGTATGTGTTCTCATGTGTTGGGATAAATGGTCCTTATAAGCAGTTCTGAACCCACACTTCCCACATATGTAGGGTCTCTCACTGTGTTTTGCTGCTATGTGCTGGTCCAAGTTGGCTTTTTGTGCAGCAGAATAGTCGCACTGGTCACACTTGTAAGGTTTTTCTCCTGTATGAGTTCTCATATGCCTTGCTAACTCAAACATTTTTGTCGCCCTATACCCGCACTCGCCACACATGTAGGGTTTCTCACCGGTGTGTTTTGTTGATGTATTGTCAGGTTGGGGAAAGTTCACATCACACGTTTCCTGCTGCAGGTCCATGTCTGTTATCTGGGTATCCCTGCTGTCACTCTCCTTCCCAGGGTGTTCTGTACGGAATGGCGTCTTCCCAGAATGGCCCATCTAATTCACAGGATGCCCAGTACACAGTTCTCCAGAAGAAAGCTCACAGCTGGACTCTTCCATTTCCGCTTTTACACCGCACGTTTCGTCGTTTAGAACGTCCCTTTCCTCGTCCTGCTGCCGTCCCGTGTCAGTTGTCTGCTCCCAACTGTTGTAAGTCTCGCTCCAAGATTGTCCAGTTGGTTGGTAGTTGTATGTTTCCTTGCACAGCACGTTCTCTTGTCCATCCTGTTGCCATCCAGTGTCTCCTGTCTCCTCTTCTTTGATGTGCGTCTCGCTCGCAGTTTGTTCCGCATGAAGCTCTTTACTAGGTGGCAGACACATGAACCCCGCCATCACTAAAATGATGATAAGAAAACAAGTATGAGAAAAACACATAATTTTTATTTAAACATTTTATAATGCAGAAAAAGGCGCAAACTTTACATAAGAAAGTCCGTTTTACTTAGCTCCTGAATTGTTTTTCCAGTAACAAGATCTGGATATGTATCAATTAGGGGATAGAACAACATAGTATTTCCTTATTCAACACAGGCACGAATTGACTCATAGTAAAAACAGAATACATTTATTCAACACAACAATGCAGACACATAGAAACATAACAATCTATATATACATGCGCCTCCAGAGATTTTGGACTTTAATTGTGATAGAACAAATATGAAATTGTACAATGGTGTAATAGAAGAGTACAGTGGACTCGTTTATGCCATCTGGCATCGGTCAGGTGGAAAATACACATCACTGGCACTGTAGCTTCTTGGCATCTTCATGATTATGCGAAAATAATGACTGCACACAAAACGGAGTTGACTTCCATATATACTATATATGTATATCTGTAGCTGCTCACCAAAAATGGTGGGCATGTCACTACTAGGAAAAGTTTCGCATTATGGTCTCAGAACACAGTTTTTCGGGTATAGGGATTTACATGGTTAAGGACCCCAAAGTGAGGTGGTTCGACGACTCAAAACCTATAGTAGGGTGCAGATACAATTCACAAGAATTTAGTATGTTGAAGTTGAGGGTACAAGCTACAAAATATCTGAAGATGAGCATAGATTTGCCGGCTCGTTTTTCTATAACAGACACTTTGATTTGACCCCCAGCGGAGGTCATGGAACTGCAGGCGGCGAACAGGAAGTGCCGGTAACATATCAAGGCGCAAATTCCCGCCGGCCGAAAAAGCGACGTAATCCAACTTATACAGTATGAACGCCGATGTATTCCTCTACTATTCACCACAGATTCCACCTCGCTGTCGTGCACGGAAGAATAAATACGGCCTTTGCAAGTACCGCGATGCACTATTTTAACCCGAACTACTTTTGGGGACGGGGGTCGCGGATAATTACTGTGTTATGAGACCTTATGGTGCACGAATATAACGATCGTAACTTAATCTATTATTTGAATTATCAAATAATGCAATATTTTGTTGTGTCTGGCATTATATTTATCATTATATTTGAGGTGTAAGATGATATTTGGCTGTCGTTAGATTTCACACATTAGTTTGAATGCCCCCCTCCCCATCGACTACCGATCGCAAAAACACCTCTAATTGTAATTTACCGCCCAACAAGCACCAACCAGGCAGTATTTACTATAATTAGCAGTCTTACCTATAGGTCTACTGTTGTAAGCGGTGTCCAAAACTCCTACAAATCGTAAAATCGCTTCAGTTTGGAGGACATGAAAACGCAAGTCAAGCCAAAAAAAACAAGATGGCGGACGTCAGCTCTCACTAACAGGGTAAAGGTGAAAGGTCACAAACCTGATGCTAAATAGGCCAAACCAAAGATCGCCGCATAACGCTTTACCTCCTGGTTTAAAACCAAGCAAAAATAACGCTATAAATGAAATAATAGTGGTTATAATTCAAGTATTTTATGAAAGAAGACTCCAGAAAGACTAGTGGATGTATTTCAACACTAATGGAGATCTCCTAGTAAAGAAAACAAATGTTCTACCACAATTTTTACGTCTCAGATTGTCAGGTTTTGACGGTTAGTCCAAGTCAGGTGAAATCCGATATGCGCAGGATTTCTTGAAAACTTAGTACAAGGATGCTATTGCTCTTCATATCAACACCTGACATTTGGCTTGGTTAACATTTTTTCCGAAAATTATGTTATTTCTTCTGTCAAAATTACGCCCTGATAAGATATGAACCAACACACAATTACTGTCTTTGCTTACTTTATTTTGAATTAGCTCTGCCAAAATTTTGCTAAGCTTTTACACATGTCAGTATCAGCTATATTGCTATAAGCTTAAACCCTACGAATAAAAACATGTATACACGTAGCATACACATCGGTGCATATAAATAATATAATTGGAAATGTTAGATCGTTTTATCAAATAAAGTAGACTAAAGCAAATAAACCAATTGCAATGTTAAAAATGTTCCGGTATTCAAATCAATATCGACATTGGATTAAAAATCGTATCAAACTATCTGAAGTCTTAAACCTACATCTATATTATTCTTACATTGCGACTTCAAAAAGGCTTTCTTACATAAATCTTATAAACAAATAAGCGGCCAACACAAAAAACAGGAGCACATCTATCATGGCTACTATCTTAGAGTTTTAGGTGTGACTATATCTATATATGTGGCAGTACTTTACGTTTGGGACTGCACTGTTAGCAGCGACACCTAGCTGCAGTTCAAAGTAAACTTCTATATCTGTCGCCTGTATGAGCTCTTACTTTTAAAAAAGATCCCCCCTCCCCATGACCTGGAGGTCAAGGAATTGTGCAGGTTGGTATAGCTGTTTGCTGTACATTTGTCACACTATGTAGGTTGGTAAATCTGTAAGTGGGTACGCTGTAAATTTGTCACACTTGTGGATTTAGTTTGTTTCTTATTTCTTTGGTATATGAAAAGTAGAAATATGAAATTTTCCTCCCTGCAAAGTAGTTTGAGTGATAACACTCCTCTGTGGGTTCTTATATAGTAGGTTTTAGACATTTGAGTTGACTTGTTCCCACACACTCCTCAAGTCTAGGTCTGTTTACTGTGCTTTCTCACATGTCGGTTTAAGGAGGATTTATTTGTAACAGCATAGTCACTCTGGTCACACTTGTGGCGTTTTTCTCCATAGTGTATGGGTTTTCATGTGATTGGATAAGGTAGCTCTTTGAGCCGCTCTGTACCCACACTCCCCACACATGTAGGGTTTCTCACCGGAATGTCTTGTTTGATGGTCGATCAGATGATGTTTCACTGCTGCCGAATAGTCGCACTGATCGCACTTGTAGGGTTTTTCTCCTGTGTGAGTTCTGATGTGTTGGGCTAAGGTGGGCTTTCTATCCGACCTGTACCCACACTCGTCACACATGTAGGGCTTCTCACCGGTGTGTTTTCTTTTATGTTTGACCAACCATGATTGGTCTGCAGCAGAATAGTCACACTGGTCACACTTGTAGGGTTTTTCTCCTGTGTGGGTTCTCATGTGTTTGGACAAGTCAGACATTTGAGCTGCCCTGTACCCACATTCGCCACACATGTAGGGTTTCTCACCAGTATGTGTTCTTAGATGTCGGTCCAAATTGGATTTCCGTGCTGCAAAATAGTCACACTGGTCACACTTGTAAGATTTCTCTCCTGTGTGGGTTGTCATGTGTTTGGATAAGAGAGATTTTAGAGTTGCCCTGTACCCACACTCCCCACACATGTAGGGTTTCTCACCGGTGTGTTTTCTTAGGTGTCGGTCGAGGTGGGATTTGTGTGCAGCAGAATAGTCGCACTGGTCACACTTGTAGGGTTTTTCTCCTGTGTGGGTTCTCATGTGTCTGGATAAGTAAGACTTTTGAGATGTCCTGTACCCACACTCCCCACACATGTAGGGTTTCTCACCACTGTGTTTTCTTAGGTGTCGATCCAAGTGGGGTTTTTGTGCTGCAGAATAGTCACACTGATCACACTTGTAAGGTTTCCCTCCTGTGTGGGTTCTCATGTGTCTGGATAAGTAAGACTTTTGAGATGTCCTGTACCCACACTCCCCACACATGTAGGGTTTCTCACCACTGTGTATTTGTAGATGTTTATCCAAAGACGACTTCCGTGCAGCAGAATAGTCACACTGATCACACTTGTAGGGTTTTTCTCCTGTATGGGTCCTAGTATGTTGGGATAAGTTAGACTTTCTTTCTGTCCTGTACCCACACTCCCCACACATGTAGGGTTTCTCACCGGTGTGTTTAACCACATGCCTTCCCGTATAGCCTTTGCTGTCCTGTACCTGTGAGGTTGATGTGTTGTCTGGTTGGGGAAAGTTCACATCACACGTTTCCTGCTGCAGGCCCATGTCTGTTGTCTGGGTCTCCCTGCTGTCACTCTCCTTCCCAGGATGTTCTGTACAGTCCATCTCCTTCCCAGGATGCCCAGCACCCAGTTCTGCAGAAGAAAGCTCACAGCTGAACTCTTCCATTTCCGTTTTTACACCGCAAGTTTCGTCGTTTGGAGCGTCCCTTTCCTCGTCCTGCTGCCGACCCATGTCAGTTGTCTGCTCCCAACTGTTGTAAGTCTCGCTCCAAGATTGTCCGGTTGGTTGGTAGTTGTACGTTTCCTGGCACAGCACGTTCTCTTGTCCATCCTGTTGCCATCCAGTGTCTCCTGTCGGCTCCTCTTTGATGTGCGTCTCGTTCGCAGCTCGTTCCGCATGAAGCTCTTTAACGGAAGGCACAAATGAGAACTCCTCCATCTCTAAAATGATTATTAAAAAAAAACAAGTATGAGAAAAACATAATTTTTATTGATTATGTTACAAAGCAGAAAAAGGCGCAAACTTTGCATAAGAAAGTCTTCTGTGAAACTTTTTTTTTTACCCGTTTTAGTTCCACAATTGTTTTTTCCAGTAAAAAGATTTGGATATGTATTAATTAGGGGATACAACATCTGAGCAACATAGTATTTCTTTTTTTTTTTAACACAGGCACGAATTGACTCATAGTAAAAACAGAATACATACAAGAGACCAATACAAACAGAAACATAACAATCTATATATACATGCGCCTCCAGAGGTTTTTGACATTATCGTTGTGCCAGAAACTTTGAAACTTTGAAACTTTATTAGAATAACCATTAGCGGTGGACCCTAGGGTCAGACTGTGCAATGGTGTAATAGAATAGTGGACACGCAAATATATAACATAGCACTGTTTACACCATCTGGCATCGGTCAGGTGCAAAACACATTTCACTGACACTGTAGCTTCTTGGTAACTTCCATGCCTTTCGGCATAGTGGTTACGT
>NW_023365716.1:35184-37521 GCF_000003815.2 Branchiostoma floridae
AATGCACTACCGCAACACCTTATATATATAGAGAAGCTAAGACCACAGATAGCTTCAAAGCTGGGGTAGTCAAGTACTATGGCTACCCCGGCTTCACCCAGCTGTAAGTGTAAGGGTAGGAGCCTATGCCTAGTGTGGCAATGTACAGTATCACGTTGTTCGTTTATTTATGCACAACTTTTTGTTGTTGTTGTTGTTGACTGCCAGCACTACCACCACCGGCTACACATGGGTTAGGCCTCTGAGTATGTCCTAGACATCATGCCCCAAGCGGGGTTTTGTCTAGTATTGCGTGGTTAAGTAGACGTTTGTGGTCTGGTTTGTTGTCTTCTTCCTTACATTTGTATATATGATACCTTACACTAGTTACAGGGTTTTCTTTTTCACTGTGAGCTCAAGGAAAAGTTTCGTTTTATGATGCGCGAATATAACCGTCTTCATTTCGTCTATCATTTTGTTATCAGATACAACAATTTCCCTCATTTGTGACAGTATATTTGTGCAAATCGATGTGACATCTCACACGTTACTTTGAATGCCCCCCTCCCCATCAACTACCGATCGAAAACACACCTCTAATTCTAGTTCGCCGCTAAACAGGCACCGATCAGTAAGCATTAACGGCAACCAAAGGTCTTACCTGCAGTTCTACGGTAGTAAGAGGTCTCCAAGACTCCTACAAATCGGTAAAAATCGCGGCAGTTTGGAAGATATGAAAAAAAGACGAGACACAAACCAAAACAAAATGGCGGACGTCAGCTCACTAACGGGGTAAAGGTGAGAGGTCCCAAACCTGATACACTACGGGTCAAAGCAAAAATCGCCGCATAGCGCTTTACTCTCCTGGTTTTGAACCAAGCAAAAATAACACTATAAATGAAATAGTAATGGTTATAATTCAAGTATTTTATGAAAAAGGACTCCAGGAAGACTAGTGGATGTATTTCAACACTAATGGAGATCTCCTAATAAAGAAAACAAACGGTCTACCTCAATTTCTACGCCTCAGATTTTATCAGGTTCTAGCAAGGAGGTTAAAAATCATTGGGCCAAGCAAGGTGGAATCCGATATGCCCAGGACTTCTTCCTCAATTCATGTTTAGATCTTGAAACACTAGTACTGCTGCCACAAGGACTGCGATTCAAATCAACACCTTATATTACTTCGTCCGGAAATTATGTTATTTTTGTTAAAATTACGCCATGGTAGGAAATGTCTACATTTCTTAGGCAGCGAAGGCCTAATTCAAAATTGTCAGACGGTATAAACCAACATCAATGCAAATGGCTGTCTTTGCTTACACGTACTTTATTTTGAATTAAAGCTTTACCAAAATTATGCTAAGTTTTAAACATGTCAGTATCATCTATATTGCTATAAGCTTAAAGAATACGAATACAAAACATAAGTTCGTCTATAGTATACACATTGGTGCGTATAATTTGCATCGTTTTATGAAATAAAGTACAAAAATACAACTAAATATACCAATGTAATAAATGTTCCAGTATTCAATATCTTTACAGTGCTATTTAAAGGGGGGGGGGGGAAGTCTTATAAAATGTAACAACCAAACAAGTGATCAACTTTAACACAAAAGAAAATTGCATCTGTATCTGTATCTATGCTTATGGCCCAAGGCACTTAAACTATCTTGGGTACAAAATCTACATCTATTAAGTATAAGGTAAAATTGAAAAGAGTAAATCTAAAAAGAGTATTAATAAAGTCAATGCCAAAGTACTAAAACTATACGTGTGTAGGGTGTGTACTAAAACTATACGTACAGCACCTATATTAGTCCGGTTTGTCATATGCGCAAGCTCACTGGGACATGTCTGCCTCTCATGTATTTTCTGTGAATTCCTTACCACAGAGTAGTTCTCGGGCCCAGGTGCATATTAAGACAACAATTACCACAGAGTAGGCCGATCTGAGCTTTCAGGAATAAACAAAGTTTCAAACAAAACAAAACAAAACAGTCAGTCCCAGGTACAGATAAAGACAAAAGTTCACATTCCATTCGGGGTCTTCTTTCCCCCAATAGCTTGTCACGTTTCAAAAGGACAAAGTTGCATGCTTTACACCTATCGCTCTTACATGTCAAAAAGATCCTGCTGGTTGCCTTGCACCTCCACCCTTCTCCCCGACCGTGATCTGGAGGACAAGAGACTACGTAGGTGGGTAAAGCTGTTTGCTGTACATTTGTCACACTTGTGGATTTACTTTCTTTGGTATGTCTTTCGTATATAAGGAAAGTAGATAAAGGTGAGATTGATAATACTTATGTGGAAGACATTGGAATTGTCCTGTAGTTTCTTAAATGCTTAGATATA
>NW_023365716.1:38297-39535 GCF_000003815.2 Branchiostoma floridae
TGAGACGACGGGATGTTGACGCTGAAAGAGCACCAACCAGTGAAGCATTAACAACAATAACAGGTCTTACCTATAGGTCTGTGGTGGTTAGCGGCGTCCACAGCTTCTGGAACCCCTAAAAACGCGTCAGTTTGGAGAAGGGCGAACGCGAAGACGAAAACAAAATGGTGGAACTCAGCTCAATGACGGGGCAAAGGTCAGAGGTTACAAACCTGGTACTCACTTGACAAGGGTCAAACCAGAGAAGACCGCTTAACCATTTACTCTTGTGGTTTTTGGCCTTGCAAAAATAACGCTCTACCTCAATTTCTACTTATCATTTTGTGTTAATTTTTTCATAACTGCTACGGCAAAGGAATAATATACATCTACAGCTACATATCTATAATCAGACAATATAGACCAAAACAAAATCAGACTTTGCATACACTTAATTTATTTTGACAGCGCTTTATTGGAATCAAAACCAAGTTATGAAATATGTTAGTATAACATAAATTGCTATCAGCTACACATACTAAGAATACAAGTGCACAAACAGACGACATGTACCAAGTGCATGCATAGTATCAGTATACAAAATGTGCGTATTCTTGTGAATGTTATTCTTTCGGATATATCAAACTATCAAAAGAAATATTCGGATGGTTAAAAAGTTATTATACTCCTATGATTACAAAAATGCTTACACCGAGCGAAAACATCACATACATTGTAGATTTTTTCCTCAAAATAAAAAAAGGATGCCTTGCTATATAGATACTAAAACTATCTTAGATGCAAAACCACCCTCTATGACTATAGTATGAGTTTCTCTCTGGATGCAGGGGAGGGGCGCCGCAAACTGGAACAGCATGAACTATTACTTGTAAAAGAATACAACAAGCACCCCCCCCCCCCAAAAAAAGACTCCTCTTGCCACATCCAGTCATACAAAAATTCGTTCGTTAGGATCAACTGCTATTACGCGATAGACACAATCTGACACATATACAGGCAAAGGACAGAGAAATGGCAAACATACATGGCCTCAAACTTGGCCTTCCCTAGAAATTCTGTCTGGGATAGAAAGTCTTAAAGTAGCAGAACGCAGTATCTATCCGTGCCCCGGGGTCTATATTATGAAATAATATATAATGAAAGTTTTTAAGGGATCGTACGTTTATCTCGTATACACCCTGGATGCATCTACGTTTCATTCATGACAACAATATTTCAATACCACGTACGCAGTTACG
>NW_023365716.1:39705-55047 GCF_000003815.2 Branchiostoma floridae
ATCCGTCTTTTTTGACGACTCCGACGTGTCATCTGAACACGACACGGACGGTTCCGAAGATGGGGATTCGACGGCGTCACAAGATGAAGAAAGCGTCTCAGACGCCGAATCTGTGATGGGCTCCGAGCAGGGAGACTCCACATCAGAAACCGACAGCGACCAAAGTGGTTCCGAGAGTGATACAGCGACAGATATGTCCACCGGGACGGTATCATCTGATGAAAGTGAATGTACCGGCTACGACAGCGGCTACCACAGCGGTGACGAGGAGGAGTGGACACTCTATCGAGACTGGTCCATCGCACTACCTCACCAGCCAGGCGATGTTCCTCAACGTGTCATCAAACAGACGAAGCGCGCTGGCAAAAAGTTTTATCTGATAGAGTTCGCTGCGTTGCCTCGTTACAGTAATGAGATTGTACACAGCAAGAACTGGGTCCCAGAACAGACATTGCTGAAAAAATATGGTTACCTCGTCCTGAAGTAATGTGAGGTCGCCATATTGCTTGCAGTACAATTTTTCTTTCCTAGTGTGATACCATGTTTGACACATAGGACGACATGTGCGTTGGTTATGAATTCCTTAATACAATTTTGATCGCCGTCAAGTGATAGTAAAGTATTAAGAAATAAACAGGATCACCGTATACAAGTGTCTTTTGTGTTGTGTTGATATATGCCTACATAACAGACACGTACAAGGCTACTACAAAGCAATGATTCACTGCATGTACATATAGATGGCATATGTCCGTACGTACATGACAAATATGCTTACCTATAAGAAATATACTTACCCATTTACTCCGGAGCATACTCCGGAGCAGTTTATTTTACTCCGGAGCAGTTTATTTTACTCCGGAGCAACATGTATAGCTACTCCAAAGTAATGTTTCACTGCATGTACATGTAGATGGTATATGTTCGTAGGTACATGATAAATATACTAACCTATTACAACAAATATACTTACTCATTTACTCCGGAGCAGTATTTTTACTCCGGAGCAGTGTTTTTACTCCGGAGCAACACGTATAGTTACTCCAAAGTAATGTTTCACTGCATGTACATATAGATGGGATATGTTCGTAGGTACATGACAAATATACTTACTTACAACAGATATACTTACTCACTTACTCCGGAGCATACTCCGGAGCAGTTTTATTTTACTCCGGAGCAGTTTATTTTACTCCGGAGCAGTGTTTTTTTTTACTCCGGAGCAACACGTATAGCTACTCCAAAGCAATGATTTACTGCATGTACATATAGATGGCATATGTTCGTACGTACATGACAAATATACTAACTTATTACAACAAATATACTTACTCATTTACTCCGGAGCATACTCCGGAGCAGTATTTTTACTCCAGAGCAACACATATAGTTACTCGAGTGCAATGTTTCGCTGCATGTACATATAGATGGTATATGTTCATATAGATGGTATATGTTCGTACGTACATCACAAATATACTTACTTATAACAAATATACTTACACACTTACTCCGGAGCAGTGTTTTTACTCCGGAGCAGTGTTTTTTTTTTAGAACATTTCTCTGGAGGGTAAGACCAACTTCTTTGAGAAGAAGGTGGGGGAGTACCAGAAGATGGGGGTGATGTCCTCCTCTGAACAGCAGAAGTTCACGCTGGATGCTGACTTTTGAAAGTACAGAATAAAAGAACGGAAAAATCAAACGGTCATTGTCATTTTTATTTCATACGATAGAGACTTAGAACCAGGCCAAATAAGGGCATGTCTTTCACAATTGGGGAGGGGGAGGTTCATTTGGGGGCGTGGCGGTTGTCATAGTTACCTTTCTCCGCCTGAATATTTAATATCTGACCCCTGACCTGCTCCACCTGAATAATGATGTGACTTATGACCTCTGACCTGCTCCTGAATACATAATATCTGACCCCTGACCTGCTGCGCCTGAATAAATAATTTCTGACCTAGTAGTCACACTGGTCACACTGGTCACACTTGTAGCGTTTTTCTCCTGTATGGGTTCTCACGTGGCGGGATAAGGTAGCCCTGTCAGCTGCCCTGTACCCACACTCCCCACACATGTAGAATTTCTCACCGATGTGTTTTCTTTGGTGCTTGTCCAAACTGAATTTGTCTGCAGCAGAATAGTCACACGTCACATTTGTAGGGTTTCTATCTTGTATGGGTCTTCATATGTCGGGATAAGTTCCACTTGTCAGCCATCCTGTATCCACACTCCCCACACATGTAGGGTTTCTCACCAATGTGTTTTACTAGATGTTTGTCCAAAGTGGATTTCTGTGCAGCAGAATAGTCACACTGGTCACATTTGTAGGGTTTTTCTCCAGTGTGGGTTCTCATATGACGGTATAAGTGTTGCCATTGAGCTGCTCTGTACCCACACTCCCCACACATAAAGGGTTTCTGACCGGTGTGCTTTTCTAGGTGTTGGTCTAAAGTTGATTTATGTGCAGCAGAATATTCACACTGGTCACACTTGTAGGGTTTCAATCCTGTGTGGGATCTCATATGTACTGATAAGTTACACTTTTGAGCTGTCCTGAACCCACACTCCCCGCACATGTAAGGTTTCTCACCGGTGTGTTTTCTTATATGTTTGACCAAAGTGGATTTCACTGCTGCAGAATAGTCACACTGGTCACACTTGTAGCATGTTTCTCCTGTGTGGGTTTTCATGTGTTGAGATAAGCTAGACTTTCGAGCCGACCTGTATCCGCACGTCTCACACATGTAGGGTTTCTCAGCACTGTGTTTTGCAACATGTTGCTGCAATTGCGACTTTTGTGCAGCAGAGTAGTCACACTGGTCGCATTTGTAGGGTTTTTCTCCTGTATGGATTCTTATATGTTTGACTAAATCAAACTTCCTAGCCGTCCTGTACCCACACTCCCCACACATGTAGGGTTTCTCACCAGTGTGTTTTGCTACATGTTTATTCAAATCCCCTTTTTGAGCAGCAGAATAGTCACACTTGTCACACTTGTAGGGTCTTTCTCCTGTGTGGGTTCTCATGTGTGCAGATAGGTGAGACTTCCGAGTTGTCCTGTACCCACACTCCCCACACATGTAGGGTTTCTCATCAGTACGTCTAACCACATGCCTTCCCATATCACCTCTGCTCTCCTGTACCTGTGAGATTGATGTGTTGTCAGGTTGGGGAAAGTTCACATCACACGTTTCCTGCTGCAGGCCCATGTCTGTTGTCTGGGTCTCCCTGCTGTCACTCTCCTTCCCAGGGTGTCCAGAATGGTCCATCTCCTTCCCAGGATGCTCAACACACTGCATTTCCAAAGAATGTTCACTGCTGGAATCTTCCATTTCTACCCTGTAGGAGGGGGGGGGGGTAGATCATAGATCAAAACTTCTTGCTAAATCTGTGAAACACACTAAGAATTAGGTTTTGTGTTTACCTGGAAACGGCAACATTTTAGATTTCTAACAAGCATTTACAGTTCTTATCATCTAAAATATCGAGAGAGAAAAACATTACAAATCGTTCTTGACACTTACCCTTCGGACAATGTTGGTCTTCTTAATATCAATGGGCGATTCTACTATATGGTGATAGACCAGCTTTTTAAAGAGATGACATGTTTATATATGAATTTTTATTTTTAACCGGAACCTTATAAAACCACATACCTGGGTATGACAACGGTGCCGAATCAGAGGCTAGCTTCTCTCTGGATGCAGGGGAGGTGTGCCGCAACCTGGAACAGCATAAATCTATTACTTGTAACCCAAGCCTCACAAAAGACTCCTATTGCTACATCCAGACATACAAAAATTCGTTGGTTAGAATCAACTACTATTACGTGATAGATACTATCTGACACATGCGCAGGCAAGGGACAGAGAAATGGAAACATACATGGCCTCAAACTCGGCCTTCCCTAGAAATTCTGTCCGGAATAGACAGTTTCGAAGTAGCAGAACGCAGTATCTATCCGCGCCCGGAATCTATAAAGTACTAGGACTGAATTAGTGAAGACTGGGTAGAAAGTCAGGTGTGACGAGCATAGTAGTGCAAGCCCCCCTCCCCATCAAAATACCAACCACAAACACACTTCTAATTATACTTCATCGCTAATCTAGCACCAACCAGAAAGCACTATAGACAACCACATGTCTTACCTGTAGGTGTATGGTGTTAAAAGGTCTCCACGGCTTCTGTAATTCCGTAAAATCTCGACAATTCTTCGGAGATGAAAGCAAAGACGAACACGCAAAACAAAATGGCGGCCCCAGCTCTCTCTCCAGGCCAAAGGTTAAAGGTCACAAACCTGGTACTCACTTCACAATAGGTTAAACCAGAGATTGCCGCATAACGCTTTACTCTCGTAGTTTGGGGCCTAGTATGAAAACATGTCGCCGTTTCTACTTCAATCAATCAATCAATCAATCAATCAAATGGTTTATTCAGAATTAAAACAAGGCACTGGCAACCAGAGGTTGAATTACGGCCTTGCTGTACAGCACCTCTGTGCTACAAATACAACAAAATCATCAACAACAAAAAACGTTACATATATACAATAGATAATATACAGTTGCATTGTTAACATTAATTT
Source organism: Branchiostoma floridae (assembly GCF_000003815.2). Taxonomy (NCBI): domain Eukaryota; kingdom Metazoa; phylum Chordata; class Leptocardii; order Amphioxiformes; family Branchiostomatidae; genus Branchiostoma; species Branchiostoma floridae. The sequence goes on from NW_023365716.1 coordinate 44,294, forward strand.
CCATTATTTTTGTTCAGCAGGCATATCATATACGGGATTGCACTTTTTTTGTAGCGCTCAGTTCTGGGTTTGACAGTGTCTAGTTGGTTACTTCTAAGATGTCGTCAAGCTTTGACTATTAGGTCAGTGCAGAACGCTCTGTCCAGTATCAGGGTGAAGTGAGCGAAGTAATGGGGTACGAAGTTGTACAAAGTTACGACCATTTCCTAACTACTTTGTGGCTATATCGGGAGTCAGGGGTGACGTAAAATAAGGCATAAGATGACGTTAGCCCAGAACTAGCCAATGGCTAGCTTGACAACCCTTACTGATTGCACAGCTAAACAAACACACAAATAAATAAATAAGTATAATAAGATAACGTAATTTAAATTCGGACAGTGGCTGACACTCACTTAACAAAGGTTAAACCAGAGATGGCCACATAACCCTTTACTCTCGCGGTTTTGGGACTAACAGAAATAATGCTTTACATCAATTTCTATTTATTATTTTGTGTTAATTCCTATTTCAACGAGAAATCAGGTGAAATCCGGAAGGAGGGGTGATATGCGCAGGATTTCTTGTTTGATTGAAATTTAGAATTTAAAACACGGTAATGACGTTATCAAATATGATTTAAACTCACAACAATTTTAGGAATCGTTTACTCTCGATTTATTTTAAAAAAAAAGAAGAAAGATATTCATCTTTGCCAACATTAAGCCACATTGTATACATCTATATATGTTTAACGCTAAAACTGCTACGACACAAAATCAAATCATAGACTTTGCATACACTTTAACTTTATTATGACAGTGCTTTACTAGAATCAAAACAAGCTATCAGATATGTTAGTATAGTATAAATAGCTATCAGCTATAGAAATTAATAATGCAAGTGTACAAACAGACGACATATACTAGTACCAAGTACATGCGTAACACCAGTATACACAATGTGCGCATTGTTGTACATGTTATTCTTTCGGATAGATCAAAGAAAAATACGAATGTTTTACAAAGTTTTAATACTCCTATGATCATACAAAAATGTTTACACTGAGCGAAAACAACGCATAAATGGTCGATTTTTATTGGTCACAATACCTCCACAATAAAACAAGTATGCCTTGCTGCTATACAGACACTAAAACTATCTTAGATGCAAAACCAACCTCTATGAGGCGATGACGTTTACGTATACAGTAAGTCAACCTAGAAGCTATTTTACACAAGCACTCTATCTGGAACATTTGTCATGAGCCTTACCAGGTTTTTAGCATATCAATAATAGATAAAGGTGAGATTTCCTAGCTGCAAAGTAGTTACACTGATTCCAGTCATATGGTTTTCCTCCTCTGTGGGTTCTTATATGCTTAGGTTGTTAGACATTTGAGCTTTTCTGTACCTATACTTCGCCCATCTAGTGTTTCTCTCCTGTATGTGTTTTCATGTGTCGTGATAAGGTAGATCTTTGAGCCGCCCTGTACCCACACTCCCCACACATGTAGGGTTTCTCACCGGTATGTCTTGTTTGATGGTCGATCAGATGATGTTTTTCTGTCGCCGAATAATCGCACTGGTCACACTTGTAGGGTTTCTCTCCTGTGTGGGATCTCATATGTCTGGATAAGTGAGACCTATAGGCTGTCATGTATGCACATTCTCCACACTTGTAGGGTTTATCGCCAGCATGTTTTTCTTGATGTTGTTTCAACTTGAATTTATTAATAGTAGAAAAGTCGCACTGGTCACACTTGTAAGGTTTTTCTCCTGTGTGGGTTATCATATGTTTGGATAAGTGAGACTTTTGAGATGCCCTGTATCCACACTCCCCACACATGAAGGGTTTTTCACCAGTGTGTGTCCTTAAATGATCGACCAACCTATATTTCTGTGTAGCATAGTAGTCACATTGGTCACATCTATAGGGTTTCTCACCAGAGTGTTTTGTCATATGTTGGACCAAATTGATTTTCCGTGCAGCAGAATAGTCACACTGGTCACACTTGTAGGGTTTTTCTCCTGTGTGGGTCCTCATGTGTCGAGATAAGTCATTCTTTCGAGTCGCCCTGTACCCACACTCCCCGCATATGTAGGGTTTGTCACCGGTGTGTTTTCTTATATGTTTGACCAAAGTGGATTTCTCTGTTGCAGAATAGTCACACTGGTCACACTTGTAGGGTTTTTCTCCTGTATGGATTCTCATATGTCGGGACAAGGTAGACCTTTCAACTGTCCTATATCCGCATTCACCACACATGTAGGGTTTCTCGCCACTGTGTTTTGCTACTGTATGGTTGTCCAAAGTGGATTTCCGTGCGGCAGAATAGTCACACTGGTCACATTTGTAAGGTCTTTCGCCTGTGTGGATTCTCATATGTTTGGTTAAGTCAGTCTTTTGTACTGATCTGTATCCACACTCCCCACACATGTAGGGTTTCTCACCGGTGTGTTTAACCACATGCCTTTCCATATTGCCTCTGCTCTCCTGTACCTGTGAGGTTGATGTGTTGTCTGGTTGGGGAAAGTTCACATCACACGTTTCCTGCTGCAGGCCCATGTCTGTTGTCTGGGGTTCCCTGCTGTCACTCTCCTTCCCAGGATGTCCAGAATGGTCCATCTCTTTCCCAGGATGCTCAACACACTGCTTTTCCGAAGAATGTTCACTGCTGGAATCTTCCATTTCTACCCTGTAGGAGGGGGGGGGGGGTAGATTATAGATCAAAACTTCTTACTAAATCTATGAAACACACTAAGAATTAGGTTTTATGTTTACCTGGAAACGGCAACTTTTTACATTTCTGACAAGCATTTACAGTTCTTATCATCTAAAATATCGAGAGAAAAAAACATTAAAAATCGTTCTTCACAAACTTAACCTTCGGACAATGTTGGTCTTCTTAATATCAATGGGCGATTCTACTATATGGTGATAGACCAGCTTTTTAAAGAGATGACATGTTTATATATGAATTTTTATTTTCAACCGGAACCTTATGACACCACATACCTGGGTATGACAACGGTGTCGAATCAGAGGCTAGCTTCTCTCTGGATGCTGGGAGGGACGCCGTAACCTGGAACAGCATAAATCCATTACTAGTACTGTACTTGCAAAAGAATCCAACAAGCCTCCCAAAAGACTCCTCTTGCCACATCCAGTCATACAAAACTACGTTCGTTAGGATCAACTGCTATTTTTACGTGAGAGATACTATCTGACACATATACAGGCAAATGATTGAGAACTGGCAAACATACATGGCCTCAAACTCGGCCATCCCCAGAAATTCTGTCTGGGATAGAAAGTTTCAAAGTTGCAGAACGCAGTGTCTATCCGCGCCCGGGATCTATTAAGTACCAGGACTGAAGTTATTGAAGACTGGGTAGAAAGTCAGGTGTGACGACGTGCAAGCCCCCCTCCCCATCAAAATACCAACCCTAAACACACTCCTAATTATAATTTACCGCTGAAGTAGCACACACCAAAAAGCATTAACGACAACCACAGGTCTTACCTGTAGGTCTGTGGTGGTTAGCGGTCTCCACGGCTTCTGGAATTCTGTAAAATCTCGACAGTTCTTCGGAGATGAAACTAAAACCGAAGACGCAAAACAAAATGGCGGACGTCAGCTTTCTCCATATCAAAGGTTAGAGGTCACAATCCTGATACTCACTTCACGATAGGTTAAACCAAAGATCGCCGCATAACGCTTTGCTCCAGTGTTTTGGAGGCTAATATTTTCGTTATGCATGAGAACCGCCAGAGAAAAACCTTCATATGAATATCAGATGATATAAAACAACAAAACTTAGTAAAGAGAAATGAACAACACCAAATAATAAGCTTTCCCTACAATGACTTTATTTTGAAAGATCTCAACAAAAGTACGCAAAATAAACGACGGTAATAAACTTACTGTACACAAAATAAACCTTACCGACAAGCTTTCAACAAGTCCTCCTCAAGGTGATGTGACCCGGCGACTACGTCACTTGACCTGAGCGGAAGTGTGACGTCAGCAACGGCTTCAGTGACGTAGCAAACTTCAAACACATTTATAGCCATCATTAAACAGGAAAGCAATGTCAAAACTTTGGGACGGGGTGATGGATAAATACTGTGTTCTGTGACCTTGACTTGAGGTCTACATCACCTGACCTATGACGTAGGCTGCGAGTCACATCACTTAGAGCTTTACGTGTGTCTAGAATTACTGTCTATTATCGTCGTCTATAGAAGGCCGTGGCCTGGCTGCAGTACTGGCACGGAACGATATGATGATGATCTTCGTGTATAAACATTCATACGGACATAGGATAACTCAACCCAACACAAAATCATAAGCTTTGGCTACAACCATTTTATTGTGAAAGACGTTTACAAAGTTACTGCAAGTTTTTTAAAAAAATTGTTTGGATATACATTTCTATTAGCTACTAAAACAGAAGATGTGTGATCAGAATACTCCTGTTACAGTAAGCAAGCCATACTAATGTATGGATACTATACTCAGTATACTGATATCGATAATTGCAGGTTATCCAATCAAAAAGACTAAGGTAAATATAATGATTCTAAAACATGCTTCGATTCTATACTTCTATGATCACCAATACGTATAAAGAACATCTAAAATTAAAAAGAGTACCAAAGTACTGAAACCATACACAGGGGTGCCCAAGCATTTGCACGAACCCTATGAAATTCGCACGAATATCATTTGATACACACGAATCACTATGAGAAAACGCACGAATATTATGAAATTCGCACGAATCACTATGTAAAAACGCACGAATATTATGAAATTCGCACGAATCACTATGCAAAAACGCACGAATATTATGAAATTCGCACGAATCACTATGTGATTCACACGAACCTTATGAGACTTGCACGATCCTTATGCAAAATTGCGCAACCACTGCCGGGGTCACGTGACAGACGGAGCGGGATTTTCAAGATGGCGGCTTCGATCGGCGGCGACGGAAAATACGATGTAACACGCCGAAATGAAGCAAAACAGTAGTTCACAGGCTATCAAATACATCTTTGCGACGGTAAATGTCCATTCCATGCCTTGAAATATAAATATCACGGGTAGAAACGCTCAAAATCATGCCTCCTCCCGGCCGCCGTTTCTGCATAAGGATCGTGCGAATCTCATAAGGTTCGTGTGAATCACAGTGATTCGTGCGAATTTCATAATATTCGTGCGTTTTTGCATAGTGATTCGTGCGAATTTCATAATATTCGTGCGTTTTCGCATAGTGATTCGTGTGTATCACATAATATTCGTACGAATTTCATAGGGTTCGTGCAAATGCTTAGGCACCCCTGATACAGAACCTACATCGGTCCGGTCCGGTCCGGCACATATGTTACAATCTTCGCAAGCTCACTGGGACATGTCTGCCTCTCAATTACAATTCCTTACCACAGAGCAGTTCTCGGGCTCGGATACTGATTAAGACCAACAATTAACACCCAAGAAGGGGTCTTCCACCCTACAGCTTTTCACGTTTCAAGAGGACAAAGTTGCATGCTCTACATTTGTTGCCTATATAAGCTTCAAAATGAAAAAAAAAAGCAAGCTGGCTACCCCCTCACCACCCTCCCAAACCGCCCCATGACCTGGAGGTCAATGTGCTATGTAGGTAGGTAAAGCTGTAGGCTGTAAATTTGTCACATTTGTGGATTCAGTTTGTTTCTTATTTCTTTAGTAAACATATGAAAAGTACTCTACTCACACACTCACTATGAAAAGTAGTCAACTAACTCACTCATCCTCGTCGCATACCAGTCTTCCTGTTTACTAGCCGCAAGGTAGTAACACTGATAACAGTTGTATGACTTCTGTGGGTTCTTAAATGCTTGTTTTTTTTAAATACATTTTTTAGTTGTACTGTTCCCACACACTCCACTAGGTCTGTTTACTGGTGTTCTTTCTTACGTGTCGGATAAAGGATGATTTTTTTTTGCAGAATAGTCACACTTGTATGGTTTTTCTCCTGTATGTGTTCTCATATGCTTTGATAACAAAGATCTTTGAGCCGCCCTGTACCCACACTCCCCGCACATGTAGGGTTTTCACCGGATCCGGAATGTTTTGTTTGATGATCGATCAAATATTGTTTACGTGCTGTGGAATAGTCACACTGATCGCAGAGGTAAGGTCTTTCCCCTGTGTGGGTTCTCATGTGTCGGGATAAGTGAGACCTGTCAGCTGTCATGTACCCACACTCCCCACACATGTAGGGTTTCTCACCAGTGTGTATTCTTTGGTGCTTGTCTAAAGTGAATTTGTCTGCAGCAGAATAGTCACACTGGTCACACTTGTAGGGTTTCTCCCCTGTGTGTGTTCTCATGTGTCGGGATAAGTGAGATTTCCGAGTTGTCCTGTACCCACATTCCCCACACATGTAGGGTTTCTCACCGGTGTGTTTTTCTATATGGTGGTCTAAAGCAGATTTATTTGCAGCTGAATAGTCGCACTGGTTACACTTGTAGGGTTTTTCTCCAGTGTGAGTTCTCATATGTCGGGATAAGTTAGACCTTTGAGTTGTCCTGTACCCGCACTCCCAGCACATGAAGGGTTTCTCACCAGCGTGTTTTGCTAGATGTTTGTCCAAAGTGGATTTGACTGCAGCAGAATAGTCGCACTTGTCACATTTGTAGGGTTTTTCTCCTGTATGGATTCTCATATGTTTGGATAAGTCAGACTTTTGAGTCGCTCTGTACCCACACTCCCCACACATGTAGGGTTTCTCACCAGTGGCGGTGTGTTTTGCTACATGTCGCTTCAAATGCGATTTCCGTGCAGCAGAATATTCACACTGGTCACATTTGTAGGGTTTTTCTCCTGTATGGATTCTCATATGCTGAGATAAGTCAGACTTCCTGGCTGTCCTGTACCCGCACTCCCCACATATGTAGGGTTTCTCACCGGTGTTTTCAACCACATACCTTCCCACATTGCCTCTGCTCTCCTGTACCTGTGAGGTTGATGTGTTGTCAGGTTGAGGAAAGTTCACATCACACATTTTCTGTTGCAGGCCCATGTCTGTTGTCTGGGTCTCCCTGATGCCACTCTCCTTCCCATTGTGTTCTGTACAGTCCGTCTCCTTCCCAGGATGTTCCGCATACAGTTCTCCAGTAGAATTTTCACAGCTGGAATCTTCCATTTCGGCTCTGTAGGGGGGGGGGGGGGGGGGGGGGGGTTTGAAAAAACTTGGGAACTCTTTGCGGAAATAAACCCTATGTTTTTCCCGCAAAACTTTATTTTTCCTTACTCCCCCCCCGAAATTTAAGTTTTCCGGGGCGCAAGTCAAATTTTTTTTAAAACGGGAAAGGAAAAAAAATGGTTGTAAAAAAACTAATTTTTGCAAAAAGGTGGTGTTCCATTATGGGGGCAAATTAAAGTCCCTTCAATAATACATAGTAAAATCCCATTCAAAACTCCATTCTACACATTTTTGTGTTGGAAAATTGCTCTTAAAAAATGTGGTTTGAATCCTTTGCAAATGGTAAAATTGTTGTGAAATAAAATTATTATCGTTTTCTAGAGATCCAAGGCAATGGAACAGTCTTCTTCAAGACTCCTCTTGCAACATCCAGTCATACATAGAGTATGTTCGTTGGGATCTACTGCTATTACTGAGCCATTATCTAATATTGCAGGAAAACAATCATGGCTTCAAACCCGGTGTGACAGCGATCTCGCCCCCCCCCGTGATCTCGCCCCCCCCCCGGGCCGAAATCACTAGCGATCTCGCCCCCCCCGGGGCGAAATCACTAGCGATCTCGCCCTCCCCGGCTAGTGATCTCGCCCCCCTACCTCGCCCCCCTTTAGCGATTTCGCCCCCCCCCCAAAAAAACGGGTTTACATGACATTTTAGAAGTTGATTGGTATAAGTCACAAAATGCAGTTTCAGAATGATATAAGTACACGAGTTTGATACATAACTCCATTCATAGTATCAATATTAACGTAATTACATGGTGATAAGATAGTTGAACTTGTTTCAGACAAGGAGGGTTGGGTCCCTTGTATTCCCATTATTGCATATACCTGAGTCTTGACATAAGATGTATTTCATTGTATTCACCTGTCCTCAAGCAACCTATATATCTCCAATATGAAGTCTTTACCATGAAGTGACCACAAAAGAACTATGTAATGTCTTTATTAATTATGCAAATATTAGGTATTAATTAGAATAACGCACATTTTGGTATATGCACCTGGCCAAGGGATATCTTCACCTCCAACATGACTGTTTTTTTCTAGTATTTAGGAACTGATGCATTTACCCGTGTTTCTTTTACCCCCCTCACATTAGGCGCGATTCGATCGGACGACGAGTCTGCGTCTAATTTACGAGGACGCATGACCCTGATGCCGACGAAGACTCGTACTGTGGGGCAAACTTCGAACACCCTGGATCTGTTTCTCACCACAAATTCCACCTTAGTGGAGAGAGTCAAAATCTTACCAGGTCTCAGCGATCATGACATCCCGCTGATTGATGTTCAAGTAAAGCCCCAAACATCAAACTCAAAAGATCGGCTCATATACCTGTGGAGGAAAGCTAACATCGATGCACTCCAGCAGGATATGGCAACATACAGTCGAGAGTTTGCAGACCAGGCCCAGCACAACACTGCCTCAGAAAACTGGGAGCTGTTTAAGGCAGCCGTTAGTGGTGCTGCCAATAAGCATGTCCCCAGGAAAAAAGTGAGGCCACAATCCAACAAACCTTGGATAACTCCCCAGATTCGCAAAGCTATGCGTAAGCGGTCTGAACTTTTTTCCAAGGCTAGGAGATCCAACTCCAATGAAGCCTGGGCAAAGTTCAAGAGGTGTAGGAAGGGCGTTAAGCAGAGAGTTAGGAAGGCCCATAGGGATTATGTCTCCAATTACCTGGAGTCTAACATCGAGGATAATCCCAAGGCCTTTTGGAGCTATGTCAAATCCATCAGACAAGACTCTACTGGTGCGTCCGCCCTAAGACATCAGGGGGTGCTAACATCTGACCCCAAAGAAAAGGCTGATGCACTGGGGGCCCAGTTTGAGTCAGTGTTTACCAGGGAGGATAAGACCACCGTTCCTACCCTTGGCGAACCCAAAGCTCCAACTATCCCCTCCCTTAACATCACAGTGGAGGGGGTAGCCAAACAGCTCTCCTGTCTTAACCCCAGCAAGGCCACAGGACCAGACGGATTACCACCTCGCCTCCTGAAGACCGTAGCCGAACAAATTTCGCCAATATTACAGGTCATATTCTCCCAGTCAATATCCACGGGAGATGTTCCTGAAGATTGGAGAACAGCTAACATCGCTCCAATCTTCAAAAAGGGGGACAGAACCTTGCCATCAAACTATAGGCCGGTGTCTCTGACATCGGTCTGTGGTAAAGTGCTCGAACACATCGTGCACAGCCACATGATGAAACATCTAGACGCTCATGGCATTCTGTCCCCTGCGCAACACGGCTTCAGGAAGGGTCTGTCCTGCGAGAGCCAGCTGGTGCTTACCCTCCAAGACCTGGCCAAGAACATGGACCAGAACAAACAGGTCGATGCCGCGGTGCTTGACTTTAGCAAAGCATTCGATACTGTGCCACACGAACGTCTGCTGAGCAAGCTCGGGCACTATGGTATTTCTGGCCTCCTTCAGTCTTGGCTTAGGGCCTTCCTTACGGAGAGAACCCAGAGGGTTGTCTTTGACGGTGGAACATCTAAAGCTGTCAAGGTCACCTCTGGAGTTCCGCAGGGTACTGTGTTAGGCCCTCTGCTATTCCTGCTCTACATTAATGACCTACCCGATTCCGTAGACTCACATGTTCGACTGTTTGCTGACGATTGCTTGATTTATCGAACTATCAGCAAGCCTTCTGACGCACAAGGGCTGCAGTCTGACCTCGATGCGCTAACAGAATGGCAAAATCGTTGGCTCATGTCGTTCAACCCCTCTAAATGTCACATCCTCCATATCACCCGTAAAAAGCACCCCATCATAACTCAGTACTCCCTCTGTGGAGAAGCCCTTACCGGTGTTAAGTCCCACCCCTATCTTGGAGTACAACTGTCCGACGATTTGCGGTGGGACACCCATATCAACCACGCCACTAGCAAAGCTGGTAAGGTCCTAGGAGTCATTCGGCGCAACTTGACCCATTGTCCATCTAGGGTCAAGGCCACTTGTTACAAAGCGCTGGTACGGCCTCACTTGGAATATAGTGCCATCGTCTGGGACCCGTACACCAACAAAGGGATACAGGCGGTGGAGGCCGTCCAGCGCAGGGCAGCCCGAGTGACCCTAAATGACTACCGGCAGACTAGCAGCGTGACACAAATGCTTTCAGACCTGCAGTGGCGCCCTCTCTCCGAAAGGAGGAGGAACGCCCGCCTCACCTTTTTCTATAAAGTAGTCAACAATAATATTAACATAGACGCCAGCAATATTCTGAAGCCTGCCCAAGGGCGCACCCGGGGTAGTCACGACTTCAAATATCAACACATATTTGCACGCACCGATATCTACAAACATTCTTTTTTCCCACGCACAATTCCCGAGTGGAATGCCCTGCCTGGCACGGTTGTAAGCGCTCCCAACGTTGAGCACTTCCGTGCCAGGCAGGCGGCCTGCCCGCCCTAACCCGGGAGCCTCAGCTCCCCCCCCTACTTTTGCCCCTCGCGGGGTCATTTGGGGGTATCCTATGCAGATGCAGAAGAAATGGCAGAGTTCCCCCTTGCCGTCA
>NW_023365716.1:58847-61254 GCF_000003815.2 Branchiostoma floridae
ACATCTTACGGTACGGTAATAAGGTGCCATATAGGTACCAGGTAACACACCATATACGTTACTCCCGAGGTGCACTATAGTACCAGGTAGCGCACCTGTAATATGTAGTAACCAGCTGTTCTTGGGGGGGGGGGGGGCGAAAACCCTAGTGATCTCGCCCCCCCGGGGGGGCGAGATCGCTGGGGGGCGAGATCGCTGTCACACCGGCATCCCACACATTACAGTTCTACTGCCCCCCTCCCCATCAAAATACCGATCACAAACACATCCCTAATTCCAATTTACCGCTTAATACGCACTAACTAGAAAGCACTACTAACAATCACATGTCTTACCTATAGGTTTATGGTGTTTATCGGTCTCTAAGACCCCTGGTGACTGTAAAATCTCGACGGTTCTTCGGAGATATTTACACCGAGACAAAGGCGCAAAACAAAATGGCGAATGTCGGGTCACCATCCGGGCAAAGGTGAAAGGTTACAAACCTGATACTCAATTTCACAACAGGTTAAACCAGAGATCGCCGCATAACGCTTTATTCAGGTTGTTTAGAGGCTAGCGTTTTAGTTTTAGTTAGGTAAAATAATTAGATCAGTTTTGAGATTCCTTGTGACAGGCATCCAAGAGCAAACAGTGCTGCCTCCCCTACATGGAATAATCAGATGATAGAAACCAACCCCAATATTTATTTGCTTTGCGTACATTCATTTTATTTTGAAATATCTTTTAGTAAAGTAAAGCTTAAGTTCTACAACATGTTATTATAATACATGTTGCTATAGGTTAGATTCATTAGTGCTGAGAATACAATAGTGCAGAATACAAGGTACATTACCTATATACTATACACAATACTTAACCATTCAAAATGTTATTCTTTGAAATGAAATAGTTTGAATAAGGAGAAATGCGGATGTTAAAAACAGTAATCGTATGGTCACCAGCATTTCTACAGTGCACATCGAAAACAAAAGATCCGAACAAATAAAAGACTACATCTATGCTTAAACTATTTTCAAGTACCAAATTTGTAATTTTACACAAGTAGAAACTAGTCTCACATTTGCCATGACCAGCTTGACGGTTGCTCACAAACTAAAGAGAAATAAATGATCTATTTCTTTACAAATTACAAGAGTACATCTATGCCTAGGCACTAATACTATACTAGGTACATAACGTACCCCCTGTTGAGAACATATGCCATAACCCACACCAGACAGCCTGCCTCTAATGTATATTTCTTTACTATAAAAGTAATCAGGACCAGGTACAGACTAAGACTACAGTTAACATAGTTACATCTGGAGGGCATGTGGGGTTTCTTATTAGTGTCAAGCTAGATGCTGTTCTAAATTACATTTCACTGATGCAGAATAGTCGCACTGGTTACATTTGTAGGATTTTCGCATGTATGGATCCTTAAATGTTTTGATTTAAAAAAAATCACGGGTCCTAGTGGCAAGCCTGCAGATGTTGTCACACTGGCAGCACCAAATAAGTAGGTGCTTTTGGCGCCTTTAGAGAGATTAGCCGTGAGGCTCGGTGGGCGTCACTCCACCGTCATGGGGGCAGGAGCATGGCGAGTATCGAACTCAGGACCTACTACCTAACCGTTGCGCCACACAGACACCCCAATGTTTTAATTGGTCAGCCTTTTGAGCTAACCTGTACCCACACTCCCCACACTAGTAGGGGTTTTCTCCTGTGTGGGTCCTCATATGTCTAGAAAAGTTAGACTTTCTGGTCGTCCTGTACCCACACTCCCCACACATGTTGGGTTTTTCACCAGTATGTATTGTTAGATGTTCGTCTAGAGTACATTTCCTTGCTGCAGAATAATCACACTGGTCACATTTGTAGGGTTTTTCTCCAGTGTGGGTTCTCATATGTCGGGATAACTCAGACTTTCTTGTGGCTCTGAACCCACACTCCCCACACATGTAGGGTTTCTCACCGGTGTGTGTTGTCACATGTTCGTCTAGAGTAGATTTGTGTGCTGCAGAATAGTCACACTGGTCACATTTGAAAGGTCTTTCTCCTGTGTGGGTTCTCATGTGTCTGGATAGGTGAGACTTTTTCGCTGTCCTGTACCCACACATCTTACACATGTAGGGTTGCTCACCGCTGTGTTTTATTACATGTTGGTCCAAGGTGGATTTCTGTGCTGCCGAGTAGTCACACTGGTCACACTTGTAGGGTTTTTCACCAGTATGAGTTCTCATATGTTGGGATAAATGAGACTTCCAAGCTGTCCTGTACCCACACTGGTCACACTTGTAGGGTTTATCTCCTGTATGGGTTCTCATATGTGTGGATAAGTTAGACTTCTGAGCTGACCTGTACCCACACTCCCCGCACATGAAGCGTTGCTCTCGGGTGTGATTTGCTAGATGTTGGTCCAAAC
>NW_023365716.1:61655-67095 GCF_000003815.2 Branchiostoma floridae
TTCCCAGGATGCCCAGTACACAGTACTCGAGTAGATACCTCACAGCTGGACTCTTCCATTTCTGCTTTTACATCGCACGTTTCGTCCCTTTTCTCTTCCTGCTGCCGTCTCGTGTCTGTTGTCTGCTCCCAAATGTTGTAAGTCTCGTTCCAAGGATGTCCGGTTGGTTGGGTTGCACCGAAGTAGTCGTAGGTTTCCTGGTCCTCACTGTACGTTTCCTGACACAGCACGTTCTCCTGTCCATCCTGTTGCCATCCAGTGTCTCCTGTCTCCTCCTCTTTGATGTGCGTCTCGTTCGCAGTTTGTTCCCCATGAAGCTCTTTAACGGGAGGCACACATGTGAACTCCGCCATCTCTGAAATGATGGTAAAAATATGGGTAAAATACATTAATTCATGTACGTCATTTGCACACAAGGGTTCAGATTTGACACAAGAAATTCTTTTGTCCTACTAGTGGACCCGATTTAGCACCCCGGGTGTGTTTCCAGTGGTTTGCCAAGTATTAGTATTGCATTGTCAGCAGTCTCAGTACAAAAAAAACAAAAACAACAGTCGGATATATCCTACCTATATATACTATACTATATCAAGGAGGTTGAAAGAGGGGGTAGTCCTGGCTGTTTGTATACAACTGAACAAATAAATAAATAAATAAACAAATATATACAGGGGATTCAACAGCCTAGTTCATGATTCTTTTTACAGGCACTTACTGACTCACACATACTAAAAGCAAATAATATATACATAGATCACAGCAACATAGACACATAGAAACATAAAGATATACATACACAGACACCTCAAGAGCTTTATCACCTGATGATTGATTCATTGATTGAGTTTGGTAGGTAGGTTTTGTGGTAGAATTTAGGGGCCGATGTTAGAATGGTGCTAGAATAATGGAAAAGACGATACACAGAGAAACACTGTAACATCAAAGGTATCAGTCATGTGAACTATGCTACTATTAGTACACATGAAGAGCGCACGAGCATAATCATCGTGAAATAATCTATAGTTAATAATTATCAAAGCAAGATTCGTGATTTCGTGATGCACCATTTCTGACTGTATATTGAAGGTACAAATCTATATTTGGTAGCCGTTACATCACTCATTACTACACCCCCCCCCCACCCCACCCACTACCGATCATAAACACACTTCTATTTTAGTTTACCGCTGAACTAGCACCAACCAAGAATATTGGACGACACTCAAAGGCGTTACCTGCGTGTCTATGGTGTTTAGTGGTCTGTACGACTTCTGGAATCACGTAAATATCGCGTAACTTTGGACGAGATGAGCACCAAAGACGACGGCATAAAACAAAATGGCGGATGTCAGCTCATGAACGGGGCAAAGGTCAGAGGTCACGAAGCTGATATTAATTGCCTATGGGTCAAATCAAAGTTCGCCGCATAACGCTCTACTCTCGTGGTTTTGAGCCCATCAAAGGCTTGTGTTTGGTTCCTGCATTGAATAATAGAAAAAAAAAAACTCGCCAAAAGACTCGAGTCTTGAGTCTAGGTGGGGCAATGGGTGGGGCATCAAATATGCTGTGTCTTTCAGTTCCTTTCGGCACGGCAGCCAAGTTTTCTCAGCAGTAGGCCATACAGCTGACCTGTGCGACCTCACCACAGGTCCAGGTTTACGCTATTTCGTACAATTTTTGCATTTTGCGACTTGCAGTCGCAAAATGCCTTCTGGCCAGTGTAGTCGCCGTTGTGATGTTGTGATGTTGAGATGAACGGACCTGTTCAATCCATGCCAAACATTTCTATACCTGTTAAAACGGGCATTTCTTCAACATGTTCGCACTAGCACAGTGGTAAAGTTTATGCACCCGGTTCGAATCCGTGGAGGTAGATTTTTTTCAACTTTTTTTTTCTTTTTTACATCCATTAAAATACTAATTTTTACATCCATTTGGCCACACCAATTTATTTCTTTGGTTAACGGATTCGCCGCTTTGTTTTTTTGCCGAATAGAAATAAAAATTAAGAAAAAAAAAATGCCCCGCAACAGAGCTCACTCAAAACAGGCAATGTGTAGTGAAATTTCCTGCAGTTCACGCAAATTTTAACAGGTGGCGTCTAGATCTGCTGCAGTTCAGGCACATATGTGAATCTCTCCATGCGCCAATATCAGGTTTAGTTACTCTGTTCTATTTATATGACATTCTAATAACTAGAAAAAAACGTTCACACACGCAAACATTGGCAAAATGCCAGCTTTTTTAAAAGCACTTGTTTTTATACCACGCATGTGCGGGCAACATGAAATCTGGGCAATATGTCGAAGGTAACCATGAACGTAAACATTCCGCCATTTTGAATGCGCCATTACCGTCTGGATACTGTTACGCAAAGGGAACAATGTTTACTTCTGATGGCCCTTCACCTTTGACATATTACCCAGGATTCCTGTCACCCGTACATGCATACTCTGCAAAACACCTTATGCAACACCTAGCAATTTTATTGCGCCCGAGTCTTCTCAAGCGTACGGAGCTATTACCACGCATGGAATCCCGTCGCGGTAAATCGTGCGATGTATGATACCAGGGCCTTGATAACATTTTCTTAGTTGTGCGAGGCTTTCACTTCTAGGCCCGGCAAATCAGTCAACAAAAACGGCTGATATACCCAGAGTTTTGTTAAATTCAAATTTAGAATTCAGTTGAATAAAAAAAAAAAATTCAACCGAAAGAACGCAACGATTGGATATAAATAACCAACCCCATACGTAATACTGCTGAACAAATGCAGTCAGAATCACTTCAATAGACAATGTAAATCAACACAGAATCAATGGCTTTGTTTTATTTACATCCCTTTATTTTGATGATGATCTTTACCAAACTACATGAAGTTCTCAATCATGTAAAAAATACTGCTATAAGATAAAAAATACAGAATAAGCACTCAGAATACAAGGAATACTAAGTACACATTGTAAGCAATACGCAATGTTCTTATTGTTATATATGTATATATTATGCTGCGAGATGTTGCAAACGTAAAGTTGTTTTTTCGAATTAGACTAAAATAAATAACAAAACACCAATGCCGAAAACGTTTAGATACTTCCGTGACATCTACGATTTCTACAATTCTTTAAGAAAAAGGAACAGTCGATTCTAACAGCAAACGTAAACCTATGCGTAAGTATTAAAACTATCTTATGTACAGAATCTACAACTATCAAAGTATCAGGTGTAATTTGACTTAAGCATTTGTTCAAACCAACGTCTTGAAAGATTTCTAATAAATCTACCTAGACTACCTGAACATGTCTGCCTCTAATGTAAATTCCCTTTCTACAGAGTAGTTATCAGGCCCTGTTAAAAGGCAAAAACGTTGTATGCTGTACATTTGTCACACACGTAGATGTAGGTTCTTTGGTATGTCTTGTCAAATGTTTCAGGAGATGAGATTTCCTAGCCGCAGTGTAGTTTTAGTTTGACGTCATAAGGTTTTTCTCCTGTGTGTGTTCTCATGTGTTGGGCTAAATTAGACCGTCAAGTTGCTGTTCTCACACATGAAGAATTTCTCACCGGTGTGCTTTGTTAGATGCCTGTCCAAAGTGGACTTCTCTGCGGCGGAAAAGTCACACTGGTCACACTTGTAGGGTTTTTCACCTGTATGCGTCCGCATATGTCGGGCTAAGTCAGACTTTTCGGCTGTCCTATGCCCACACTCCCCACACATGTAGGGTTTCTCACCGGTATGTTTTCGTATGTGTTTGACCAAAGTAGACTTATCTGCAGCAGAATAGTCACAGTGGTCACACTTGTAGGGTTTTTGTCCTGTGTGAGTTCTCATGTGTCGGGATAACGTAGACCTGTCAGCTGTCCTGTAACCACACTCCCCACACTTGTAGGGTTTTTCTCCTGTGTGAGTTCTCATGTGTTGGGATAAGTAAGAATTTCGCGTCCCACTATACCCACACTCTTCACACAAGTAGGGTTTCTCACCGTTGTGCTTTGCTAAATGTTGGTTCAAAGCAGATTTCCCTGCAGCTGAATAGTCACACTGGTCACATTTATAGGGCTTTTCCCCTGTGTGGGTTCTCACATGTCGGGATAATTCAGACCTATAAGCAGTCCTGAACCCACACACTTCACACATGTACCGTTTGTCACCAGTGTGCTTTGCTGCTATATGTCGGTCTAAATTGCTTTTATGTGCAGCAGAATAGTCACACTGGTCACAATTGTAGGGTTTTCTCCTGTATGAATTTTCATATGTCGGGATAAGTGAGATTTGTTAGTTGCCTTGTACTCACATTCCCCACATATGTAGGGTTTCTCACCACTGTGTTTTGTCGTATGTTGGACCAAATTGATTTTCTGTGCCGCAGAATAGTCGCACTGGTCACACTTGTAGGGCTTCTCTCCTGTATGGGTTCTCATATGTCGGGATAAGGCAGACATTTGAGCTGTCCTGTACCCACACTCCCCACACTTGTAGGGTTTTTCTACAGCATGTATTCTCAGGTGTCGGTCCAAGTAGGATTTGAGTGCTGCAGAATAGTCACACTGGTCACACTTGTAGGGTTTGTCACCGGTGTGTTTTACTAGATGATTGTCCAAAGTGGATTTCCATGCAGCAGAAAACTCGCACTGGTCACACTTGTAGGGTTTTTCTCCTGTATGGGTTCTCATATGTACGGATAAGTTAGACTTCTGAGCTGACCTGTACCCACACTCCCCACATATGTAGGGTTTCTCACCGGTGTGTTTTACTAGATGTTTGTCCAAATAACATTTCTGTGCTGCAGAATAGCTACACTGATCACACTTGTAAGGTTTCTCTCCTGTGTGGGTTCTCATGTGTCTGGATAAGTCATACTTTTGAGTTGTCCTGTACCCACACTCCCCACACATGTAGGGTTTCTCCCCACTATGTTTTCTTAGGTGTCGATCCAAGTGGGGTTTTTGTGCTGCAGAATAGTCACACTGATCACAATGGTAAGGTTTCTCTCCTGTGTGGGTTCTCATGTGTCTGGATAAGTCAGACTTTTGAGCTGTCCTGTACCCACAATCTCCACACATGTAGGGTTTCTCACCACTGTGCATTTGTAGATGTTTATCCAAAGAAGACTTTCGTGCTGCAGAATAGTCACACTGATCACACTTGTTGGGTTTTTCTCCTGTATGGGTTCTCATATGTAGGGATAAGTTAGACTTTCTTTCTGTCCTGTATCCACACACCCCACACATGTAGGGTTTCTCACCGGTGTGTTTAACCACATGCCTTCCCATATTGCCTCTGCTCTCCTGTACCTGTGAGGTTGATGTGTTGTCAGGCTGGGGAAAGTTCACATCACACGTTTCCTGCTGCAGGCCCATGTCTGTTGTCTGGGTCTCCATGCTGTCACTCTCCTTCCCAGGGTATCCAGGATGGTCCATCTCCTTCCCAGGATTTCCA
>NW_023365716.1:67100-70775 GCF_000003815.2 Branchiostoma floridae
CCTCTTGGTTCAATTGTTTGCTTGAATGAGAATAAAGAGTAACAGTGGCTTTGATTAATGTCCTGTTTATTCAACTTGCCTTCATTCACTACCGACGAAAGAAACTGAACTGAATGGAGTCTTTCATTTTAGTTTAGTAATTTCGGCACTTTATTTTTGCGACCCACTGTACGTAAGCAGGCCTGGTGCTCGTTCCATGAATTTACACTCCTAGAAATACCCTCCTCAGATGTGCTAATCACACAAGCTTTCTATAGATATATAATACATTGAAATTGATGGAGAAATAACGGAAATATAATCAATAGAAGTTAGTATTCCAAACTTTTTGTGCTGAGTTTAGATAAATAAGATAACGCAATTCCAATGTAGAACAGCTGGATATAGCAAGAGTACTTGCCTTACCGGGTTTACTTAGCGAAAAAAGTGTTAGCACTGCCAATATATGTACACATATATGTTAAATGTCAAGTTTGCAATGTTTAGTTTATACATTTATGTTCTTAGGTTACTACTAATAGATTTCATTTAATTGAAAATCATGCTGTATTTTGGTCAATGAAGGCTGCTACTGTATGCTGTGTTTGCAATGGCTTCATAAATTCTTTCACTTGTTCATCCATACAGCAGACATAACCGGACAGCATGGCAGAGAAGAGCAAGCTTCATGTGCGGGAACTTTTGATGTGAAGGTTGAGAAGGCTGATTCCTTGTCCCCATGTTTACAAACAGAGGATCCTGACGAAGCTCTACTTCAAAACAAGACAACAGACACGGGCGGACAGCGGGACAGGGGAGGGCGAGACTCGGCTGAGGAGACGTTTTATTGGGAGGTGAAGAAAACTGGCTCGTCATCGCGGCTAGAACAGGGGGAGATCCTGAAGCCTGACATCAGTGCTGAGAAATCCTACATTTGTAAGGAGTGTGGATACCGAGTAGGTTCTCCTATTGCCTTGCGCCAACACATGAAAACTCACACAAAAGAAAAACACTACAAGTGTGATCATTGTGAATATTCTGCTACATGGAAGTCCAACTTGGACCGACATCTAGCAAAACACACTGGTGAGAAACCCTACATGTGTGGGGAGTGTGGGTACAGGACATCTCTGAAATCTACCTTATCCATTCATATGAGAACTCATACCGGTGACAAACCCTTCAAATGTGACCAGTGTGACTATTCTGCTGCACAAAGATGCAGTTTGGACAGCCATGTAGCCAAACACACTGGTGATAAACCCTACATGTGTGGGGAGTGTGGGTACTGGACAACTCGGAAACAGCACTTATCGAAACACATGAGAACACACACAGGAGAAAAGCCCTACAAGTGTGAGGAATGCAATTACTCTGCAGCACAGAAATACACTTTAAACCAACATCATCTAGCAAAACACAGTGGGGAGAAACCCTTCATGTGTGGGGAGTGCGTTTTCAGGACAGCAGTGAAGACAGAGCTATCCAGACATGTTAGAATTCATGCAGGTAAAAAACCCTACAAGTGTGACCAGTGCGACTATTCTACTGCATGGAAGTACAATTTGGACCAACATGTAAGAAACCACACTGGTAAGAAACCCTACATGTGTGGGTACAGGACAGCTACAAAAGCTGACTTATCCAAACATATGCGAACTCACACAGGAGATAAACCCTACAAGTGTGACCAGTGTGACTATTCTGCTGCAAGGAAATCCCATTTGGACATTCATCTAGCAAAACACACCGGTGATAAACCCTACATGTGTGGGGAGTGTATGTACAGGACAGCTCGCAAGGATGACTTACACGGCACGAAAAACGGTATTTAAGGATGCTGAAACCATGCGTAATGTTGACGTATTTTCCTCCTTTACGGCTCTATACACCACTTATACGAGTACGTAAATATTGCCTTTAAGTGGTCTTTCTGTAGGTCCGTGTTAGTCCTTATTTTCCGGTTTTCCCGTTGTCTTTCAGCAGCTTAAAGATGTCGTAAATGATTTTTAAAACCCCCTTAAAACTTGTTTAAAGTTCACGTTTATTTGATCTAAAGCCTCTTTACGTCTCATATACAATTGCATTAAGTGGATTATAACGTGTGTTTTAGTGCCTTTTCAGCAGCTTAAAGTTGCCATAAATAGTTATTAAAACGCCCTTAAGACATGTTTAAAATTCACGTTTATTTTATCTTAAGCCTCTTTACGTCTCATATACGTGTGCATTTAGAGGATTATAACGTGTGTTTAGGTGCCTTTTCAGCAGTTTAAAGTTGCCATAAATATCTATTAAAATGCCCTTAAGACATGTTTAAAATTCACGTATATTTGATCTAAAGCCTATTTACGTCTAATATACGTGTGCATTAAGTGGATTATAACGTGTGTTTAGGTGCCTTTTCAGCAGCTTAAATTTGCCATAAATACTTATTAAAACGCCCTTAAGACATGTTTAAACTTCACGTTTATTTGATCTAAAGCCTATTTACGTCTCATATACGTGTGCATTAAGAGGATTATAACGTGTTTAGGTGCCTTTTCAGTAGCTTAAATTCGCCATAAATATCTATTAAAACGCCCTTAAGACATGTTTAAACTTCACGTTTATTTGATCTAAAGCCTATTTACGTCTCATATACGTGTGAATTAAGAGGATTTAATGTGTCTATATTTTTCTTTTTAGCAGCTTAAAGTTGTCATAAATACGTACTAAAACACCCTTAAGACATGTTTAAAGTTCCCTCTGTACGTCTCATATACGTGTGCATTAAGTTGATTATAAGGTGTGGATAAGTGCCATTTTAGGAGAATAATCATTAGCACATTTCAAAGCAAGAAAATACAATGGATGAAACTTTGAAATTTTATTGAATTACGAGAAAATATTACATGGAAAAGTAAAAAAAACCTACAGCCTACTAGGTATTTGTGGCCTTTCATTCTGATGTAGTCGGCAGTTGAAACAATCACAACGGTTGCGCAATTCCGTGCAGCAGTCCACAGTCCCATTTCCAGTGTCGGGTGAAGCGTCTCGGCGTAAGTTAAAAAGAGCACACACGTAACTACAGTTCCATCTGGTCACCACAGGAATAAGAATCCGGTAAGATCTAGAGTAGTGACCGATATGACTCGTGCTGTTGGATGGTCCTGGATTCTGTGAACGCGAAACATGTTCAGCTTGCAGTGTCGGCTTCTATTAATCCGTATGGTACAAGGGCCGTGATTTCCATTATTCTGTGTCGATTTCCAACAACAACAGCTTTTACAGAATGATAGCCACCTCGTATCTTTGAGTCTAATTCCGTCACCGGGGGTCCTAGGCGGTAAAAGCGGTGTCGCGGCCACAACTTGAAGGCTAGAACAGGCCTAAACTTTCTTCAATACTTCTCTTCAAAAATGAACGCCTGGAAAATAACCGCTCCTTGTCGTACGTATGGCCCGTAAATTTGAACCCCCCACTCTTTTCTGCCATTGGATACATCCTATCGCATGACACAGCTGTGCCACAGACGGACCAAGGAAGTTCAACCTCCTTGGACGGACGGAGGTGTGCGCCCCATGGCGAGTACGAAATAACGCTGAATAAATTTACATCTTGGCCTGCCCACGCAAATCACCATAATTAACCCAAACAAACACGAGCAACACGAGAAGACACCGCCTGTGTGCACAAACTGTTCTTTCTCGACGCTTG
>NW_023365716.1:70875-72453 GCF_000003815.2 Branchiostoma floridae
CAGATGGAGTTACCCTGTCACTGGTACTGATTATGTTTACCAGTCCCTGGTGTGGAAAGTGTTTCCCTGTCCCTGGTGTTGACTGTATTTTCCTGTACCTGGTGCTGACTGTGTTTCCCGGTCCCTGGTGTGGACTGTGTTTCCCTGTCCCTGGTGTTGACTGTGTTTCCCTGTCCCTGGTGCTGACCGTGTTTCCCTGTCCCTGGTGCTGACTGTGTTTCCCCGTCCCTGGTGTTGACTGTGTTTTCCCCGTCCCTGGGGTTGACTGTGTTTTCCTGTCCCTGGGGCTGACTATGTTTCCCCGCCCCTGGGGTTGACTGTGTTTTCCTGTCCCTGGGACTGACTGTGTTTCCCTGTCCCTGGTGCTGCCTGTGTTTCCCTGTCCCTTGTGCTGACTGTGTTTCCCTGTCCCTGGTGCTGACTGTGTTTCCCCGTCCCTGGTGTTGACTGTGTTTCCTTGTCCCTGGTGCTGACTGTGTTTCCCTGTCCCTGGTGCTGACTGTGTTTCCCCGTCCCTGGTGTTGACTGTGGTTTCCTGTCCCTGGTGTTGACTGTGTTTCCCTGTCCCTGGTGCTGACTGTGTTTCCTTGTCCCTGGTGCTGACTGTGTTTCCCTGTCCCTGGTGCTGACTGTGTTTCCCCGTCCCTGGTGTTGACTGTGTTTTCCTGTCCCTGGTGTTGACTGTGTTTCCCTGTCCCTGGTGCTGACTATGTTTCCCCGTCCCTGGTGTTGACTGTGTTTCCCCGACCCTGGTGTTGACTGTGTTTTCCTGTCCCTGGTGTTGACTGTGTTTCCCCGTCCCTGGTGTTGACTGTGTTTTCCTGTCCCTGGTGTTGACTGTATTTCCCTGTCCCTGGTACTGACTGAGTTTCCTTGTCCCTGGTACTGACTGTGTTTCCCTGTCCCTGGTGCTGACTGTGTTTCCCTGTACCTGGTGCTGACTGTATTTCCCTGTGCCTGGTGCTGACTGTGTTTCCCTGTCCCTGGTGCTGACTGTGTTCCCCTGTCCCTTGTGCTGATAGTTTTCACTGTCAATTGTGTTTGGCAATGTAGGCAATTATTTAGATGTGTTTTCTTTTTCACAGCTGAGTTTCTTGTTATGCATTTATGTTTTTCTTGAATGACTTGAAACACCACTTGAGGTGTTATTTTTCAGGAAAGGCCAACTCCTGCTGCTAGTTCTTTGTAGTGGTATCACAATGGGGGCTTTTGGGGGATGGGGAATGGTTCTGGATATCAGCCTCTCACCACATGGCATACAACAGGTACCTATATATATTGTACATACACATGTACATCTGCATGTACAGGTACACATACACAATGAGACATTGTCATCTCCGTGTACAGAAGGATTGGTTTGTTATGTCTGCTTGCCTGTCTGTCTGACAGAAACATTTAGGACAATAACGGTACAAACAGCATAGCTAGTAAGGACATCGTGTCACTAAAGTGGAGTTCCAAGTTGGTAGACTTAGACATTTATCATACTGACTGACAGCTGACAGACATTCCTTGTGATGGCATCTACTTATTTAGTACACAAAGTCAATCTGTTGTCTTTTCAATTACACGTTT
>NW_023365716.1:72553-79166 GCF_000003815.2 Branchiostoma floridae
AGAAACCCTACAATTGTGACCAGTGTGACTATTCTGCTGCACATAAAAGCAATTTAGACCGACATATAGCAGCAAAGCACACTGGTGACAAACGGTACATGTGTGAAGTGTGTGGGTTCAGGACTGCTTATAGGTCTGAATTATCCCGACATGTGAGAACCCA
The DNA here is from genome assembly GCF_000003815.2 of Branchiostoma floridae. Lineage (NCBI taxonomy): Eukaryota > Metazoa > Chordata > Leptocardii > Amphioxiformes > Branchiostomatidae > Branchiostoma > Branchiostoma floridae. The sequence continues at coordinate 72,717 of NW_023365716.1, forward strand.
CACAGGGGAAAAGCCCTATAAATGTGACCAGTGTGACTATTCAGCTGCAGGGAAATCTGCTTTGAACCAACATTTAGCAAAGCACACCGGTGAGAAACCCTACTTGTGTGAAGAGTGTGGGTATAGTGCGACGCGAAATTCTTACTTATCCCAACACATGAGAACTCACACAGGAGAAAAACCCTACAAGTGTGACCACTGTGACTATTCTGCTGCAGATAAGTCTACTTTGGTCAAACACATACGAAAACATACCGGTGAGAAACCCTACATGTGTGGGGAGTGTGGGTTCAGAACAGCTGATAGGTCTACCTTATCCCGACACATGAGAACCCACACAGGGGAAAGACGTTACAAGTGTGATCAGTGTGACTATTCTGCAGCACGGAAATACGATTTGGACAAACATCTAGCAACACACACTGGTGAGAAACCCTTCATGTGTGGGGAGTGCGGGCACAGGACAGCTCGAAAGTCCACCTTATACAAACATATGAGAACGCATTCAGGGGAAAAACCCTTCACGTGTGACCGGTGCGACTATTCTGCTGCACAGAAATGTACTTTGGACCAACACCTAATGACACACACAGGTGAGAAACCCTACATGTGTGGGGAGTGTGGTCATAGGACAGCCGAAAAGTCTGACTTAGCCCGACATATGAGGACGCATACAGGTGAAAAAACCTAAAGTGTGACTTTTCCGCCGCAGAGAAGTCCACTTTGGACAGGCATCTAACAAAGCACACCGGTGAGAAATTCTTCATGTGTGAGAACAGCAACTTGACGGTCTAATTTAGCCCAACACATGAGAACACACACAGGAAAAGATCCTTATGACGTCAAACTAAAACTACACTGCGGCTAGAAAATGTCATCTCCTGAAACATTTGACAAGACAAACCAAAGAACCTACATCTACGTGTGTGACAAATGTACAGCATACAACGGTTTTGCCTTCTAAAACGTGAACGGTCATTTAGAAGAAAAAAATCGTATCCAGGGGTGAAAACATTATCTGTAGTCTTAGTCCGATAACAAAGTTCTGTAAAAATTTACAAAAGAGGCAGACTAGTTCAGGTAGTCTGGCAAGATTTATAGCAAATCTTTTAAGAGCTTGGCTTGAAGTAATGCGCAAGTTGCACTCAATACTTTGTAGATGTTGATTCTGTACATAAGATAGTACTTATGCATAGATTTACTTTTTCCCTTCGTGTTAAATCGATTGTTTCTTTTTTTTAAAGAGTTGTATAAATGTTAGATGTCATAGAAGTATCTAAACGTTTTCGGCATTGGCATTTTAATTTGTTTTAGTTTAATTTGTTCAAAAGAACAACTTAACGTTTGCAACATCTGTCATCTCGCAGCATAGTATATACATAGCCAACAATTAGCATATTGCGTATTGTGTACATGAACTTAAGTATTCCGTGCACTTGTATTCTGTGTTTATTCGGTATTTTGTCTAGCAATATCTTATACATGTTTGAGAACTCGGTGCAGTTTTGTAAAGATCATTATCAAAATAAAGGGATGTAAATAAAACAAAGCCATTGATTCTGTGTTGATTTACATTGTCTATTGAAACGATTCTGACTGCATTGTTTTAGCAGTGTTACATAGGGGGTTGGTTATGTCCAATAGTTGCGTTATTTTGGTTAGGGGTTTTTATTCAAATGAATTCTAAATGTGAATTAAACAAAAACTCTGCGCATATCAGCCGTTTTTGTTGACTTGGCCTGATTGGGCCTAGAAGTGAAAGCCTCACATCACAAACTAAGGAAAAATTGTTGAAAGGCCCTGGTAACATACATCGTACGATTTACCGCGACGGGGATTCCATGCGCGGTAATAGCTACGTACGTTTGAGAAAGCTTGGGCGCAATAGAATTGCTTGGCTTTGCATAAGGTCTTTAGCAGAGTTCATTGCGCATGTGCGAGTGACAGGAATCCTAGCTATTATGTCAAAGGTCACGGCACATCAGAAGAAAACATTGTTCCCTTTGCGTAACAGTATCCGTGTGTATTCAGTAATGTTTACGTTGATGGTTCTTTCACCTTTGGCATATTGCCCAGATTTCATGTTGCTCGCACATGCGTAGTGTACTGTACGAAATAGCTTATACCTGGAACTGTGGTGAGATCGCACAGGTCAGCTGTATGTCCTACTCCTGAGAAAACATGGCTGCCGTGCCGAGAGGAACTGAAAGACACAGCATATTTGATGCCCTACTCATAGCCCCATCTAGACTCAAGACTCGAGTCTTTTGGCGAGTTTTTTCTTCTTATTATTATGTAATGCAGGAACCAAACACAAGCCTTTGATAGGCTCAAAACCACGAGAGTAGAGCGTTATGCGGCGAACTTTCAATTGACCCATTGGCAAGTGATATCAGGTTAATGACCTCTGACCTTTACCCCGTTCATGAGCTGACATCCGCCATTTTGTTTCATGTCGTCGTCTTTGGTGCTCATCTCCACCAAACTTATACGCGATATTTACGTGGTTCCAGAAGTTGTGCTTACTGCTAACCACCTAGACATACAGGTAAGGCCTTGTAGTGTCGTCAAATATCCCAAGTTGGTGCTTATTCAGCGGTAAACTAGAATAGAAGTGTGTTTACGATCGGTAGTGGGGGGGGGGAGTAAATTATGAGTGATGTAACGGCTATTAAATATAGATTTGCACCTTCAATATACGGTCAGAAATGGTGCATCACGAAATCACGAATCTTGCTTTGATGATTATTAACTATAGATTATTTGACGATGATTATGCTCGTGCGCTCTTAATGTGTACTAGTAGTAGCATAGTTCACATGACTGATACCTTTGATGTAATCAGTGTTTTTCTGTATATCGTCTTTTCCATTATTCTAGCACCATTCTAACGTCGGAACCTAACTGAATTCTACCACAAAGCCTACGTTGGAATCAATCAATCAATCAATCATCAGATAATAAAGCTCTTGAGGTGTCTGTGTATGTATATCTGTATGTTTTTCTGTGTCTATGTTGCTGTGATCTATGCATATATTATTTGCTTTTAGTATGTGGGAGTCAGTTAAAGTGCCTGTAAAAAAGAGTCATGAACTGTTGAATCCCCTGTATATATTTATTTATTTGTTTATTTGTTTAGCTGTATACAAACAGCCAGAGCTGCCCAACTATCCGTAGGCTATCGCCAAGGGCTAACCCTGGGAGAGAAGAATACATACATGTTACATAAATAGCTAGTATATATAGCTAGGATATATCCGACTGTTGTTTATTTCATTTACTGAGACTGCAGACAATGAAATACTAGTACTTGGCAAACCATTGGAAACACACCCGGGGTGCTAAAACGGGTCCACTAGTTGCACAAAAGAATTTCTTTTGTCAAATCTGAACCCTTGCTTGTGTGCAAATGACGTAAATGAATTAATCTGTTTTACCTAAATTTTTAACATCATTTCAGAAATGGCGAATTTCACACGTGTGCCTCCTGTTAAAGAGCTTCATGCGGAACACACTGCAGACGAGACACACATCAAAGAGGAGCCGACAGGAGACACTGGATGGCAACAGGATGGACAAGAGAACGTGCTGTGGCAGGAAACGTACAGTAAGGACCAGGAAACCTACGACTACTTCGGTGCAACGCAACCAACCGGACATCCTTGGAAGGAGACTTACAACAGTTGGGAGCAGACAGCAGAGACGGGACGGCAGCAGGACAAGGAAAAGGACGTTCCAAACGACGAAACGTGCGGTGTAAAAGCGGAAATGGAAGATTACAGCTGTGAGCTTTCTACTGGAGAACTGTGTACTGGGCATCCTGGAAAGGAGATGGGCCATTCTGGGAAGACGAGATCCTGTACAGAACACTCTGGGAAGGAGAGTGACTATCCTGGGAAGGAGATGGACTGTACAGAACACCCTGGGAAGGAGATGGACCATCCTGGGAAGGAGATGGAATGTACAGAACACCCTGGGAAGGACAGTGACAGCAGGGAGATCCAGACAACAGACATGGGCCTGCAGCAGGAAACGTGTGACGTGAACTTTCCCCAACCTGACAATACATCAACCTCACAGGTACAGGAGACCAGAGGCTATATGGGAAGGCGTGTGGTTGAAAACACTGGTGAGAAACCCTACATGTGTGGGGAGTGTGGGTACATGACAGCTTACCAGGGTCAATTATCACGACATCTAAGAACCCACACAGGAGAAAAACCCTACAAGTGTGACCAGTGTGACTATTCTGCTGCACAGAAAGTCCATTTGGACTACCATCTAGCAAAACACACTGTTGAGAAACCCTACAAGTGTGGGGAGTGTGGGTACAGAACAGCTAAAAAGTCACACTTATTGGTACATATGAGAGTCCACACAGGACATAAACCCTACAAGTGTGACCAGTGTGACTATTCTACTGCACAGAAATCCACCTTGGACCAACATCTAGTGAGACACACTGGTGATAAGCCCTACATGTGTGGGGAGTGTGGGTACAGGGCAGTCAATAAGTCCACCTTGTCCCGACACATGAGAACCCATACAGGTGAAAAACCCTACAAGTGTGACCAGTGTGACTATTCTGCAGTGCGGAAATCCACCTTGGACCAACATCTAGTGAGACACACTGGTGATAAGCCCTACATGTGTGGGGAGTGTGGGTACAGGGCAGTCAATAAGTCCACCTTGTCCCGACACATGAGAACCCATACAGGTGAAAAACCCTACAAGTGTGACCAGTGTGACTATTCTACTGCACAGAAATCCACCTTGGACCAACATCTAGTGAGACACACTGGTGATAAGCCCTACATGTGTGGGGAGTGTGGGTACAGGGCAGTCAATAAGTCCACCTTGTCCCGACACATGAGAACCCATACAGGTGAAAAACCCTACAAGTGTGACCAGTGTGACTACTCTGCTGCAGACAGAACCACTTTGGCCAATCATCAAAGAAAACACACTGGTGAGAAACCCTACATGTGTGGGGAGTGCGGTTTTAGGACAACTCGGAAGTTTATATTGTCGGCACATATGAGAACACACACAGGGGAAAGACCCTAGAAGTGTGACCAGTGTGACTATTCTACTGCACAAAAGTCGATTTTGGAACAGCATTTATCAAAGCACACCGGTGAAAAGCCCTACATGTGTGGGGAGTGCGAGTACAGGACTGCCTATAGGTCTGACTTATAATTATCCAAACACATGAGAACCCACACAGGATACCGAAAAAAACTACAAGTGTGACCAGTGCGACTATTCTGCAGCACAAAAATCCACTTTGGACCGACATCTAGCAAAACATACTGGTGAGAAACCCTACACTATTCTACTGCACACAAATCTACTCTAGACGAACATCTGACAAAACACACCGGTGAGAAAGCCTACAAGTGTAAGGAGTGTGGGTACAGAACAACAAGAAAGTCAAATTTATCCCGACATAAGAGAATCCATACAGGACAAAAACCCTACAAGTGTGACCAGTGTGACTATTCTGCAGCACACAAATCATCTTTAAAACAACACCTTTTAAAACACTCCGGTGAGAAACCCTACATGTGTAGGGAGAGTGGCAATAGGACAACTCAAAAGTCAAACTTATCCCGACATATGAGAAACCACACAGAAGAAAAACCTTTCAAGTGTGACTATTCTGCAGTACGGAAATCAAATTTCAACAGGCATATCACTGAAAAGCACACAGATCAGAAACCCTACATGTGTGGGAAGTGTGGATACTTGACGGCTAACAGGTCTACCTTTACTGTACACATGAGAACTCATACAGGAGAGAAGCCCTTCAAGTGTGACCAGTGTGACTATTCTGCAGCACGCAAATCTGAGTTATCCAATCATATAAGAACCCATACAGGAGAGAAACCCTATAAGTGTGACCAGTGTGACTATTCTGCAGCACACAGATACGCTCTGAAGCAACATCTGTCAAAACACACTGATGAGAAACCCTACATGTGCGGGGAGTGTGGGTACAGGACGGCTAACATGTCTAACTTAACTGCACATATGAAAACTCATACAGGAGAAAAACCCTTCAAGTGTGAACAGTGTGACTATTCTGCTGCACGGAAATATACTCTAGACTTACATCTAAAAAAACATAATGGTGAGAAACTCTACATGTGTGGGGAGTGTGGGTACAGGACGGCTAGAAAATCTGACTTATCCAAGCATATGAGGACCCACACAGGAGAAAAACCCTACATGTCGGGGAGTGTGGGTACAAGTCAGCTCAAAAGTCTTACTTGTCAAAACATTGGAGGAGAAAAGCCTACAAATGTAACTCCTGTGACTATTCTGCATCAGTGAAACACACCGGTGAGAAACCCTACATGTGTGGGGAGTGCGGGTACAGGTCAGCTCAGAAGTCTAAGTCAACACATTAGAACCCACACAAGAGAAATACCCTATAAGTGTGACTCT
>NW_023365716.1:79529-80747 GCF_000003815.2 Branchiostoma floridae
GTACGTGTGAGTTACTAGATGCCGGGCCAATGCACTACTCTGTGTTGCAGAATAGTCACACTGGTCACACTTGTAGGGTTTTTCACCTGTGTGGGTTCTCATGTGTTGGGACAAGTAAGTTTTTAGAGTTGTCCTGTACCCACACTCCCCACACATGTAGGGTTTCTCACCAGTGTGGTTTGATGCCATGTGGTTGTCCAAAGTACCTTTCTGTGCTGCAGAATAGTCACACTGGTCACACTTGAAGCGTTTTTCACCATTATGTTTTGATGCAATGTGGAAGTCAAGGGTGGATTTCCCTGCTGCAGAATAGTCACACTGTTCGCACTTGTAGGGTTTTTCACCTGTATGGATTCGCATGTGTTGGGATAAGTTGCACTTTTGAGTTGTTTTGTACCCGCACTTCTCACACATGTAGGGTTTCTCGCCAGTGTGTTTTGCTGCCATGTGTAAGTCAAGCTGGGTTTTTCGTGCCGCAGAATAGTCACACTCATGACACTTGAAGGGTTTATCATGAGTGTGTTTCGCTATTATATGGTAGTCAAGAACGGCTTTCAGTACTGCTGAATAGTCACACTGCTTACATTTGTAAGGTTTCTCATCCGTGTGTTTCCTGGCCACGTGGGAGTCCAAATGGGATTTCCGTGCAGCAGAATAGTCGCACTGGTCACACTTGTAGGGTTTCTCTTCTGTGTGAGTTCTCAAGTGTTTGGACAAGAGGGCCTTATGCGCCGTCCTGTAACCACACTCTCCACACGTGTAGGGTTTATCTCCGGTGTGTATCATAAGGTGATAATCTAATGAAGATTTCCGCACTGTTGTAAAGTCACACTGGTCACACTTATAGGGCTTTTCACCTGTGTGGGTTCTCATGTGTTGGGTCAATATATATTTCTGAGTTGCCCTGTACCCACACTCCCCACACATGAAGGGTTTGTCACCACTGTGCTTTGCTTTATGTTTAGCTAAGGTGGATTTCCTTGCAGCAGAATAGTCACACTGGTCACACTTGTAGGGTTTTTCCCCTGTGTGGGATCTCATATGTTCGGTCAACTGATATTTATGAATTGTCCTGTACCCACACTCCCCACACATGTAGGGTTTGTCTCCAGTATGTTTTGCTTTTACATGCGTGTCCAAATTGGGTTTACATGCTGCAGAAAAGTCACACTGATCACACTTGTAGGGTTTTTCTCCAGTATGGGTTCTCATGTGTTC
>NW_023365716.1:80861-82154 GCF_000003815.2 Branchiostoma floridae
ATAGTCGCATTGGTCACACTTGTAGGGTTTTTCACCACTGTGTTTATCTGCTATAGGGTTGTCCAAAATGATTTTCTGTGCTGCCGAATAGTCGCACTGGCCACACTTGTCGGGTTTTTCACCTGTGTGGGTTCTCATAGGTCTAGATAATTCAGACTTTTGAGTTGTCCTGTACCCACACTCCCCACACATGTAAGGTTTCTCACCGGTGTTATTCAAGTTGACGTTCTGTGCTGCCGTCTGGTCTTCATCACTGCTTGTTTTGTTCTCGCCTTTGATCCCAGAAACCTCGGCGCGAGACCCATTGTAGCAGCTCAGAGCAACTCCGGTGGGAGACCCATGTCCGTCCTTTTCCATGTTCAGCCTAATGAAAAAATAAATTTGGATTAACTTCATTAAGGAATCGAATGATCATAAATAACAAAGAATATAGGATTCTGACATGAGAGGGCTATATAACATAGTATTACAACTTATCCCAAAACAATTTTGGCATTTTTCATTAAAACAGATTGTCCAATTCCAAGTTCTTTAAAAGAATTTTGCTTGGAAGTTATTACAAAATCACGGTAAGCCCTTACAATTACTGTATTTGTTCACTCCGCCAATGCAAAGGGATATGTTAAATTATGTAACGTACATCTAAGATCTGGCGTATAGATACCATTTGTTAAGAAATACTAGTATGACATGAATACAATAAAGTCGTTTATGTGAGCGAGTAAAACTTTCTCAGTTTGTGCAGCTGACTTCTGTTGTAATGAATTAAAATCCCATGGACATTGTAAAAGTAACATGTACAAGAAGAAGAGAAGAGAAAACGCATGTAGATTGCCTGGAAAATTGCATTTCTGCAACTTTGAGCGATCAGGTAAAACTATTAGTCTCTACCAGACTCCGGATCGCTGAAAAATCGTAGAAATGGAACGCATAGAGGAGTAAGCCGGCCAGAGAACTATAGCCGGCTAGGGAACAGCATGCGATCCACAGAGTCTGTCGAATGTCGGTATCTTCTAACGATATTAAATTAATCCACCAATTATTTTTACAAGGAAAGTAGCTCAGCGCTGTAACTAATTTAAGTCAGAAATCAATCAATGCCCCGTGGGGCGCGTCTCGCAGCGTTCGGCAAACGCGTGCCTTTTTTGGTGCAAATGTCAAACTGCGCTCGGCAACAAAACGCATCTTTAAGAATGGCAGTTACTCGATTCTTGATTTCATAACGATAACTTAATTTTAGCAGTTTTAAACGGCCACTATCTAGATCACAAAGTTTTCATCGTCGCTACTTTC
>NW_023365716.1:82254-93757 GCF_000003815.2 Branchiostoma floridae
AGATTCACCTCGCTGTCGGACGGAAGATAAATACGCGCCTTTGCAAGTACCGCGATGCACTATTTTAACCCGAACTACTTTTGGGGACGGGGGTCGCGGATAAATACTGTGTTATGAGACCTCATCTCCGAAGAACTGTCGATATTTTACGGAATTACAGAAGCCATGGAGACCGCTAATCACCATAGACCTACGGGTAAGACATGTGGTTGTCTATAGTGCTTTCTGGTTGGTGCTAGTTTAGCGATAAATTATAATTAGAAGTGTGTTTGTGGTTGGTATTTTGATGGGGAGGGGGGCTTGCACTACTATGTTTGTCACACCTGACTTTCTACCAATTCCTCAATAACTTCAGTCCTCGTACTTTGTAAACTCCGGGGCGCGGATAGATGCTGTGTTGTGCTACTTCGAAACTTTCTATTCCAGACAGAATTTCTACTGTAGGGAAGGCCGAGCCTGAGGCCATGTATGTTTGCCATTTTCTCTGTCCTTTGCCTGTACATGTGTCAGAAAGTATCTATCACGTAATAGCAGTTGATCCTAACGAACGTATTTTTGTATGGCTGGACGTGGCAAGAGGAGTCTTTCGGGAGGCTTGTTGGATTCTTTTACAAGTATAATGGATTTATGCTGTTCCAGGTTGCGGCGTCCCTCCCCTGCATCCAGAGACTAAGAGAGAAGCTAGCCTCTGATTCGGCACCGTCGTCATACTTGTCATACTCAGGTATGTGGTTTCATAACGTTTCCGTTACAAAATAATATTTCATATATAAACATATCATTTATCTTAAAATATACTAGTCTATCATCATATAATATAACTTCCCATTAATATTAAATAGACCAACATTTTCCGAAGGTTAAGTTTGTCACGAGCGACTTTTTTTTCTTAGATATATGAGAAAAAGATGATTGGCCTGAGGACTGTAAATGCTTTTTAGAAATTTAAAAAGTTCCGGTTTGCAGGTAAAATCAAAACTTAATTCTTAGTGTGTGTATCAGAAATCTAGCAAGAATTCTTGATTCATAATCTACCCCACCCCCACCCCACCCCCTCCAACAGAGCAGAAATGGAAGATTCGAGCTGTGAAAATTCCATGGAAGAGCAGTGTGTTGGGCATCTTGGGAAGGAGATGGACCATTCTGGACACCCCGGAAAGGAGAGTGACAGCAGGGAGACCCAGACAGCAGACATGGGCCTTCAGCAGGAAACGTGTGATGTGAACTTTGCCCAACCTGACAACACATCAACCTCACAGGTACTAGTACAGGAGAGCAGAGGCAATGTGGAAAGGCATGTGGTTAAACACATGGGTGAGAAACCCTACATGTGTGGGGAGTGTGGATACAGATCAGTTCAAAAGTCTGACTTAACCAAACATATGAGAATCCACACAGGATTAAACAAACATCTAACAAAACATAGTGGCAAGAAACCCTACACGTGTGGGGAGTGTGGGGTAAGAACAACATATAAAGAAAGCTTATCTCGACACATGAGAACCCATACAGGAGAGAAACCCTACAAATGTGACCAGTGTGACTATTCTGCCGCACGGAAATCCACTTTGGATAACCATACAGTAGCAAAACACAGTGGCGAGAAACCCTACATGTGTGGTGAATGCGGATATAGGACAGTTGAAAGGTCTGCCTTGTCCCGACATATGAGAATCCATACAGGAGAAAAACCCTACAAGTGTGACCAGTGTGACTATTCTGCAACAGAGAAATCCAGTTTGGTCAAACATATAAGAAAACACACTGTTGAGAAATTCTACATGTGTGGGGAATGTGGGTTCAGGACAGCTATGAAGTGTAACTTATCAGTACATATAAGATCCCACACAGGAGAAAAGCCCTACAAGTGTGACCAGTGTGAATATTCTGCTGCACATAAATCAACTTTGGACCAACACCTAGAAAAGCACACCGGTCAGAAACCCTTTATGTGTGGGGAGTGTGGGTACAGAGCAGCTCAATGGCAACACTTATACCGTCATATGAGAACCCACACTGGAGAAAAACCCTACAAGTGTGAGCAGTGCGACTATTCTGCTGCACAGAAAGGCCATTTGGACCGACACCTAATGAAACACACCGGTGAGAAGCCTTTCATGTGTGACGAGTGTGGGTACAGGACAGCTCGCAAGTCTACCTTAATCCGACACATGAGAAGCCATTCAGGTGAAAAACCTCACAAGTGTGACCAGTGTGATTTTTCCGCAGCACAGAAACATCATTTGATCAACCATCAAACTAGACATTCCAGTGAGTAACTCTACATGTGCGGGGCCGGGGAGTGCGGGTTCAGGGCAGCTCAAAGATCTAACTTGTCCCGACATATGAGATCCCACACAGGAGAAAAACCCTTGTGACTATACTGCTGCAACGTACCAAACTCTCATTTGACCGACATTTGAGAAAGCACACAGGTGAAAAGTCGTAGATGTGCGTAGTGCGTTCTTACGGGGCAAATGTCTAAATAGCCAACAAAAGGAGAACTCACAGAGGAGAAAAAAACCATTATTATTATCTGTACCGCAGAAATGCCACCTTTATGTACAATTCAGAAGATGTGCGAAACAAACCAGATGTATGAGCATGACAAAGATAGCATACAATTATTAAGCCATGTAAAGGCATTATGGCGAAAGGCACCCCCTTCATTAGTGACCATGTTATTTGTGTTACTTGTCTTAATCTAGGCTCAATCTACAAAGTATATAGGAGGCAGACATATCCAAGAAAGCTGCCGAAGTTTATAGCAAATGTGTCAGACGGACCGCTTTCACCTCTAAAGCCGATGTAGGCTTTGTATGTCTGGTGTTTAAACATCATGGCACAGAGATCTTCTTTTTACATTTTTTTATATAAATATTGGTGACCATGAAGTATCTAAACTTCTTTTTTAAATATTATTATTGGCTGTATTGGGTTTGGGATATTTGGTTTCAGATGAATCTAACCCATAATGGCAATAAAGAGCATATTGTGCTTGTACTTTATATTCTGATCACTAGTATTCTTAGTGTTCTTAGGTCAAACATGCAGCAATATAGATTGTACTACCATGTTTGAGAACTCGGCTTAATTTTGTTGAGGTCTTTCGAAATAAAGTCATTGTAAGCAAAGTTTATAATTTGGTGTTGTGCTTTTTAAAAATATATATTTTGTTGTTTTATATAATCTGATATCCGTATGAAAGTTTTTCTCTGGCGGTTCTCATACATTACAAAAATGTAGGCCTCAAAAACACTGGAGCAAGGGGTTATGCGGCGATCTCTGGTTTAATCTATGGTGAAGTGAGTATCAGGTTTGTGACCTCTAACCTTTGCCCTGGAGATAGACCTAACGTCCGCCATTTTGTTTTGCGTCTTCGGCTTTGGTTTCAGATCTCCGAAGAACTGTCGGCATTTTACGTAATTCAAGAAGCCATAGAGACCGCTAACCACCATAGACCTACAGGTAAGACCTGTGGTTGTCGTTAATACTTTTTGGTGTGTGCTACTTCAGCGGTAAATTATAATTAGGAGTGTGTTTAGGGTTGGTATTTTGATGGGGAGGGGGGCTTGCACGTCGTCACACCTGACTTTCTACCCAGTCTTCAATAACTTCAGTCCTGGTACTTAATAGATCCCGGGCACGGATAGACACTGCGTTCTGCAACTTTGAAACTTTCTATCCCAGACAGAATTTCTAGGGAAGGCCAAGTTTGAGGCCATGTATGTTTGCCAGTTCTCAATCATTTGCCTGTATATGTGTCAGATAGTATCTCTCACGTAAAAATAGCAGTTGATCCTAACGAACGTAGTTTTGTATGACTGGATGTGGCAAGAGGAGTCTTTTGGGAGGCTTGTTGGATTCTTTTGCAAGTACAGTACTAGTAATGGATTTATGCTGTTCCAGGTTACGGCGTCCCTCCCAGCATCCATAAAGATGCTAGCCTCTGATTCGGCACTGTTGTCATACCCAGGTATGTGGTTTCATAAGGTTCCGGTTCATAATAAAATTTCATATCTAAACATGTCATTTATCTTTGAAAAATAGTCTTTCGCCATATAATATAATTGATATTAAGTAGACCAACATTGTCCGAAGGCAAAGTTTGTCAAGAGCGATTTGTAATGTTTTTTCCCATATATGAGAAGAAGAGAACTGTTAATGCTTGTTAGAAATCTAAAAAGTTGCAGTTTGCAGGTAAAATAAAAACCTAATTCTTAGTGTGTGTCACAGCTTTAAAAAGAAGTTTTGATCTATAATTTATCCCCTCCTCCCTCCTACAAGGCAGAAATGGAAGATTCCAGCTGTGAACATTCCTTGGAAGAGCAGTGTGTTGGGCATCCTGGGAAGGAGATGGACCATCCTGGACACCCTGGGAAGGAGAGTGACAGCAGGGAGACCCAGACATGGGCCTGCAGCAGGAAACATACGACAAAACACACCGGTGAGAAACCCTACATATGTGGGGAATGTGAGTACAAGACAACTAACAAATCTCACTTATCCCGACATATGAAAATTCATACAGGAGAAAAACCCCACAAGTGTGACCAGTGTGACTATTCTGCATCGCATAAAAGCAATTTAAACCGGCATATAGCAGCAAAGCACACTGGTGATAAACCCTACATGTGTGGGTTCAGGACTACTTATAGGTCTGAATTATCCCGACATGAGAACCCACACAGGGGAAAAGCCCTATAAATGTGACCAGTGTGACTATTCAGCTGCAGGGAAATCTGCTTTGAACCAACATCTAGCAAAACACACGGGTGAGAAACCCTACTTGTGTGAAGAGTGTGGGTATAGTGCGACGCGAAATTCTTACTTATCTCAACACATGAGAACTCACACAGGAGAAAACCCTACACGTGTGACCACTGTGACTATTCTGCTGCAGATAAGTCTACTTTGGTCAAACACATACGAAAACATACCGGTGAGAAACCCTACATGTGTGGGGAGTGTGGGTTCAGAACAGCTGATAGGTCTACCTTATCCCGACACATGAGACCCACACAGGGGAAAGACGTTACAAGTGTGATCAATGTGACTATTCTGCAGCACGGAAATACGATTTGGACAAACATCTAGCAACACACACTGGTGAGAAACCCTTCATGTGTGGGGAGTGTGGGCACAGAACAGCTCGAAAGTCCACCTTATACAAACATATGAGAACGCATTCAGGGGAAAAACCCTTCACGTGTGACCGGTGCGACTATTCTGCTGCACAGAAATGTACTTTGGACCGACACCTAATGACACACACAGGTGAGAAACCCTACATGTGTGGGGAGTGTGGGCATAGGACAGCCGAAAAGTCTGACTTAGCCCGACATATGAGGACGCATACAGGTGAAAAAACCTAAAGTGTGACTTTTCCGCCGCAGAGAAGTCCACTTTGGACAGGCATCTAACAAAGCACACCGGTGAGAAATTCTTCATGTGTGAGAACAGCAACTTGACGGTCTAATTTAGCCCAACACATGAGAACACACACAGGAAAAGAACCTTATGACGTCAAACTAAAACTACAGTGCGGCTAGGAAATCTCATCTCCCGAAACATTTGACAAGACATACCAAAGAACCTACATCTACGTGTGTGACAAATGTACAGCATACAACGTTTTTGCCTTAATACGTGAACGGTCTTTTAGAAAAAATTGCATCCAGTTATGAAAATGTTATCTGTAGCCTTAGTCTGTACAAGGGCCCAATATCTAGTTTGTAAAAACGAAATGTACATTAGAGGCAGACATGTTCAGTTAGAGATTTTTATTATAGCAAATCTTTCGAGCGGTTGGTTTGAACTAAGTCAAGTTGCACCTAATACTTCATAGTTGTAGGTTCTGTACATAAGATAGTTTTAGTAGACTCACTTTTTCGTGTTAAAATCGACTGTTTCTTAAGAACATTGCGTATTGCTTACAATGTGTACTTAGTATTCCGTACACTTGTATTCTGAGTGTTTATTCTCTATTTTTTTTTAATCTTATAGCAATATCTTTTACATGATTGAGAACTTCATGCAGTTTGGTAAAGATCATCATCAAAATGAAGGGATGTAAATAAAACAAAGCCATTGATTCTGTGTTGATTTACATTGTCTATTGACACGATTCTGACTGCATTGTTTTAGCAGTGTTACATAGGAGTTGGTTGTATCCAATAGTTGCGTTATTGTGGTTAGGGTTTTTTTTATTCAACTGAATTCTAAATTTATCAAAACTCTGGGTATATCAGCCGTTTCTGTTGACTTGGCCTGGTTGGGACTAAAATTGAAAGCCTCACACAACTAAGAAAAAGTTAATAAGGCCATGGTAACATGCATTGCACGATTTACCGCGACGGGGATTCCATGCGCGGTACGTTTGAGAAAAATTGGGGGCAATAAAATCAGCCTCACACTCAGGGTTGACTATCGCAGCAAAGCCTAACGATATCACCCTTGACAATTAAGCCACAGAAAACGGGTTTTTATGTAGGTTTTAGACTTGAGATAGTTTTGATATGATCTTCTTTTTTTTCATCAAATATACACATGTCGGTATTTAGTTGAATACTGGAACATTTATAACATTGGTACATTTAGTTGCTTTAGTCAACTTTATTTGATAGAATGATCGAACATTTCCAAGTATATAGTTTATACGCACCGATGTGTATGCTATATATGTTTTGTACACATGTATTCGTAGTGTTTAAGCTTAGAGCAATATAGATGATGCTGGCATGTTCAAAAACGTAGCATAATTTTTGTAAAGCTCATTGAAAATAAAGTAAGTGTAAGCAAAGACAGTTATTTGCACTGGGTTTGTTTATATAGTCCGATAGTCGTACAATTTCGTTTAAAAAATAATTTTGACTCCATTGTCTTAGCAGCTTAAGATATGTAGACATTTCCTACCAGGGCGTAATTTTGACAGAGAAAAATACCATAATTTTTTGGAAGAAGGGTAGACCAATCAAAATGTAAGGTTTTGATTTCAATCGTAGTCAAATAGCATCCTTGTGGTAGCAGTGTTTCAACATCTAAAGGTAAATTGAGGAAGAAATCCAGCGCATATCGGATTCCACCTGGCTTGGCCTAACCGTCAAAACCTGACAGAATCTGAGACGAAAAAATTGAAATATAGAACGTTTGTTTTGTTTATTGAGGAAGTTACATTAGTGTTGAAATACACACACTACTCTTTTCGGAGTGCTCTTTCATAAAATACTTGAATTATAACCACTACTGCTTCATTTATAGCGTTATTTTTGCAAGGTTTAAAACCAGAAGAGTAAAGCGCTATGCGGCGATCTTTGTTTTGACCTATTTATCATCAGGTTTGTGACCTTTCACCTTTACCCTGTTAGTGAGAGCTGACGTCCGCCATCTTGTTTTGTGGCTCGTCTAGCGTTTTTCATATTCTCAAAACTGAAGTCATTTTTACGACTTGTAGGAGTTTTGGACACCGCTTACTACAGTAGACCTACAGGTAAGACTGCTAATTATAGTGAATACTGCCTGGTTGGTGCTTGTTGGGCGGTAAATTAGAATTAGAGGTGTGTTTGCGATCGGTAGTCGATGGGGAGGGGGGCATTCAAACTAAATTATGTGTGAAATCTAACGACAGCCAAATATCATTTTGTTCTCCCCAGAGAGTGGAATAAGGAAGGCCCTCCACTATACTCTCAGCCAGCTCCACTATACTATTTTTCAAATTTAGTGTGTTTCTTCCCTATTTTCTTTGTTAGTTTTGCTAAGATTAATGACAATTCACAGATTTTTGTACCAAGTGGCATCACTTTTCCAGTCAGCATTGTCTGCAAAAACTTGTGAATGAGCAATGATCAAAACAATAGTAGTTTTGCCACTTCACAACAAAGGAATAACAACAGTATGTTATACTTGTAGTATTTGACACACGCAAAATGAACCCATTTTCATCAAAGTGCAGCGCGTTGGTGCGGGTTATTTTTGCCAGCCCCTCCACTATACTAAAAAATTCTGGGGAGAACCCTGCTATATATGGAAATCAACCCCGTTTTGTGTGCAGTCATTATTTTCGCATAATCATGAATAGGCCAAGAAGCTGCAGTGCCAGTGAAATGTATTTTCCACCTGACCGATGCCAGATGGTATAAACGCGTCCACTGTACTCCTCTATCACACCATTGTACAATCTCATATTTGTTCTACCACAATTAAAGTCCAAAATCTCTGGAGGCGCATGTGTATATAGATTGTTATGTTTCTATGTGTCTGCATTGTTGTGTTGAATAAATGTATTCTGTTTTTACTATGAGTCAATTCGTGCCTGTGTTGAATAAGGAAATACTATGTTGTTCTATCCCCTAATTGATACATATCCAGATCTTGTTACTGGAAAAACAATTCAGGAGCTAAGTAAAACGGTAAAAAAAATTCACAGAAGACTTTCTTTTCTGCATTATAAAATGTTTAATAAATAATTATGTGTTTTTCTCATACTTGTTTTCTTATCATCATTTTAGAGATGGCGGAGTTCACATTTGTGCCTCCCGTTAAAGAGCTTCATGCGGAACAAACTGCGAACGAGACGCACATCAAAGAGGAGCCACTGGATGGCAACAGGATGGACCAGGAAACCTACGGCTACCAACCAAACGGGCACCCTTGGAGTGAGATTTACAACAGTTGGGAGCAGCCAACAGACACGGGAGGGCAGCAGGACGAGGAAAGGGACGTTCCAAACGACGAAACGTGCGGTGTAAAAGCGGAAATGGAAGAGTCCAGCTGTGAGCTTTCTACTGGAGAACTGTGTTCTGGGCATGCTGCGAAGGAGATGGGCCATTCTGGGAAGACGACGGACCGTACAGAACACCCTGTGAAGGAGAGTGACAGCAGGGAGACCCAGACAACAGACATGGGCCTGCGGCAGGAAACGTGTGATGTGAACTTTCCCCAAGCTGACAACACATCAACCTCACAGGTACAGGAGAGCAGAGGCAATGTGGGAAGGCATGTGGTTAAACACGCCGGTGAGAAACCCTACATGTGTTGGGAGTGTGGGTACAGAGCAGGTAAAAAATCTCACTTATCTGTACACATGAGAACCCACACAGGAGAAAAACCCTACAAGTGCGACCAGTGTAACTATTCTGCTGCACAGAAATCCACTTTGGACCGACACCTAGAAAAACACACTGGTGAGAAACCCTACATGTGTGGGGAGTGTGGGTACAGGACAACTAACAAGTCTACCCTATCTACACATATGAGAATCCATACAGGTGACAAGCCTTATAAATGTGACCGGTGTGACTATTCTGCAGCAAAGAAATCTACTCTAGACGAACATCTGACAAAACACACCGGTGAGAAACCCTACATGTGCGGGGAATGTGGGTACAGGACGGCTCGGAAGTCTCACTTATCCAAACATATGAGGACCCACACAGGAGAAAAACCGTACAAGTGTGACCAGTGCGACTATTCTGCTGCACATAAATCCACTTTGGACAAACATCTAGTAAGACACACCGGTGAGAAACCCTACATGTGTGGGGAGTGTGGGTACAGGACAGCTGACAAGTGGAACTTATCCCGACATATGAAGACCCATACAGGAGAGAAACCGTACAAGTGTTACCAGTGTGACTATTCTGCTGCAGACAATGTCAGTTTGGACAAGCACCAAAGAAAACACATCGGTGAGAAATTCTACATGTGCGGGGAGTGTGGGTACAGGACAGCTGACAGGGCTACCTTATCCCGCCACATGAGAACCCATATAGGAGAAAAACGCTACAAGTGTGACCAGTGTGATTATTCTGCTGCAGACAAATCCAAATTGGGTCGACATAAAAGAAAACACACCGGTGAGAAACCCTACATGTGTGGCGAGTGTGGGTACAGGACGGCTCAGAAGTATCATTTATATGAACACTTGAGGTCCCATACAGGAGAAAGACCCTACAAGTGTGACCATTGTGACTATTCTGCTGCACAGAAAACCACCTTGAACCAACATCTAAGAAAGCACACAGATAAAAAGACCTAGATAGAGTTTTTCGGAACAGGACAACTCAAATGTCTGAATAGCCAAGCATATGAGAACCTAGCCTGGATACCATACCCCAACCTCAAAATATATCTTTCGTGTTGGGGTCTGCAGGATGGCTGTAGAAAGGTTCTCGAAGGCCCTTGATCAGAGGGAGGAGAACCTATGATTGATGACCACTTTCACCACAGGTAGCCAGCTACAACACACCACAGTTGGTCAGCAGGCTATCACAGTAGCGAATCAGGTACTTGGTGGCCACTGTTATGGATTCAAAAAGTACAGTTGGGGGTCTTTAACCAATCATGGCAGGGGTGTAATTACCTCCTGCTGATCCTGTGCTGTTCTATTGGCGGAGTTTTTTGCCCACTATAAGGGGTACAATTGAGAAGAGTTCCTATCCCATCCGGCCAGACCCCTGCACGATAGATTCTTGAGATCGGGCTGGGGTTTGGTGACCAGGCTAATACGAACCCAGGAGGAGGAAAACCATATAAGACTTACCAGTTACTATAACTACTTTGCAGCTAGGAAATCTCGCCTTTATCTACTTTTGATATGCTAAAAGCTTGGCAAGGCTCATGACAAATGTTCCAGATAGAGTGCTTGTGTAAAATAGCTCCTGGGCTAATTGATGTCTTGTATACGTGAACGTCATCGACTCATAGAGGTTAGTTTTGCATCTAAGATAGTGTTAGTTTCTGTATAGCAAGGGTGCTTGTTTAATTGTGGGCAAAAAATCGACCATTTATGTATTTTCGCTCAGTGTAAACATTTTTGTGATCATAGAAGTATGACAGCTTTTTTAAACATCCGTATATTGCTTTGATGTATCCGAAAGAATAACATCTACAACAATACGTACATTGTGTATACTGTTAATATGCATGTACTTGGCACATGCCGTCTGTTTGTGCACTTGTATTCTTAGTATTTGTAGCTGATAGCAATTTATATTATACTAAAATATTTGTTAACTTGGTTTTGATTCTAGTAAAATAAAGTAAGTGTATCCAAAGTCTATGATTTCCTTTTTGCCGTAGCAGTTTTAGCGTAAGATATATATAGATATCTTCAATGTGGAAAAGATGAAGATTGAAAAAAAAATGAAGAGTAAACGATGCCAACAATGATTGTGGATTTAAATCATATTCAAATAACGTCATTACCGTGTTTAAAATTCTTAATTGCAATTGAATAAGAAATCCTGCGCATATCACCCCTTCTGCCGGATTTCACCTGATTTGGCCTTAAGGTAAAAAAAAAGTAACACAAAATGATAAATACAAATCAAAGTTTCAAACGTTTTGCTAGGCTCGAAACCGCGGTTTATGCGGTTATCTCTGGTTTGACCCATTGTAAAGCGAGTATCAGGATTGTAACCTCTGACCTTTGCCCCGTCTTAACTTACGCCCGCCATTTTGTTCCATCATCGTCTTCGTTACTCACCTTCTTCTCCAAACTGCT
>NW_023365716.1:93857-95745 GCF_000003815.2 Branchiostoma floridae
GCTAACCACCATAGACATACAGGTAAGATCTGTGGTTGCTGCTTAAGCTTCCTGGTCGGTGCTGTTTACCGGTAAATTGGATTTATGGGTGTGTTTGTGATGTGTGCTTTGGTGGGGAGGGGGGCAGTCAATGTAAATTGCATTTATGTGTGAGATGTTTTCGGGGCCACTTGCACTTGAATATCTGTCACACAAGACTTCCTACCAGTCTTCACTAATTTCGATCCTAGTACTTTATAGACCCGGGGGCGGCGGATAAATAGTGTGTTCTGCTGGGTTTACGGAAACGGCTGGGGTTCCTTGGTTGTCTACCTGGACTGTCTACCTGGACTGTCTACCTGGGCTATCACGCCAGGCTACTCAGATAAAAAAAGCAATGAAGAATTACGAGCGATTTTGTTATATTCCATGGAAGGTATTCAGTCTTGTTATTAGCAAATACAAGATAAAAACATATAAAGGGACACAGAAGAATTTCTTGTGTAAAATTAAACCTCCACCACCCCCTGTTTGTAAAAAAAAAGTTTTGGATTAATCTTTTTCTTTCCAATATTTTCTTCTCATCGTTTTAGAGATGGCGGAGTCCACGTGTGTGCCTCCTGCAGAACAAACTTCGAACGAGACGCACATCAAAGAGGAGCCGACAGAAGACACTGGATGGCAACAGGATGCACAAGAGAACGTGCTGTTTCAGGAAAGGTACAGTGAGGATCAAAAAACCTTCGACTACTTCGGTGCAACGCAACCAACCGGGCATCCTTGGAACGAGACTTACAACAGTTGGGAGCAGACAACAGACACGGGACGGCAGCAGGACGAGGAAAGGGACGTTCCAAACGGCGAAACGTGCGGTGTAAAAGCGGAAATGGAAGAGTCCAGCTGTGGATTTGTTAGTATCGGAGAACATCCTGGGAAGGAGATGGAACTTTTTGGAAATCCTGGGAAGGAGAGTGACAGCAGGGAGACCCAGACAACAGACATGGGCCTGCAGCAGGAAATGTGTGATGTGAACGTTTCAAAACCTGACAACACATTAACCTCACAGGTACAGGAGACCATAGGCATTACTGGAATGTATGTGGTTGAACACACCGGTGAGAAACCTTTCGTGTGTGGGGAGTGCGGGTACCGGGCAGCTTATAGGTCTCACATATCCCAACATATGAGAACCCACACAGGAGAGAAACCCTACAAGTGTCACCATTGTGACTATGCTGCTGCACAGAAGGGCAGTCTGGCCTATCATATAGCAACAAAACACACCGGTGAGAAACCCTACATGTGTGGAGAGTGTGGGTATAGGGCGACAAAAATGTTTGACTTAGCAAGGCATATGAGAACTCATACAGGAGAAAAACCCTACAAGTGTGACCAGTGCGACTATTCTGCTGCACAAAAAGGCAACTTGGACCAACACATAGCAGCAAAACACAGTGAGAAACCCTACATATGTTGGGAGTGTGGGTACAGGACAGCTTTTAAGTCATATTTATCCCAACATATGAGAACCCATACAGGAGAAAAACCGTATAAGTGTGACCAGTGCGACTATTCTGCAGCACAGAAATCTGCTTTGCACGCACATCTAGCAAAACACACAGACGGAGGGCGCCACGTGTGTGACGTGTGTGGGTACAGGACACCTTATAGACCAACGTTATCTCAACACATGAGAACCCACACAGGAGAAAAACCCTACAAGTGTGACCACTGTCACTTTTCTTCAGCGCGGAAAGATGATTTGAAGAAACATGTAGCAAACCACACCGGTGACAAACCCTTCATGTGTGTAGAGTGTGGATACAGAGCATATACTAGATCTATCTTATCCGCACATATGAGAAAGCATTCAGGGGAAAAACCCTACAAGTGTGACCAGTGTGACTAT
>NW_023365716.1:98409-101316 GCF_000003815.2 Branchiostoma floridae
GTAAGCTATCCAGTCCATACACACAAAAAAACAACGTTTGTTAGTATCTACTGCATTTTAGTGATAGACATTATCTCGTACTTATGCTGGGAAAAGGAAAATATGCATGGATTCACTCTTCCCTTGCAATTTTTTTTCTTTGAAACAAATTTTCAAAAGTAGCACAACACAGCATTTATCCGCGTCTCTTGGGTCTATAAAGTACTAAAACCAAATTAAGTGAAGAATGGTAAAAGGCTTGTGTGACAGATATTCAAGTGCAAGGGCCCCGTATACATCCCAAACATGATAACATAATGTAATTTACAGTCACTGCCCCCCTCCCATCAAAGCACACATCACAAACACACCCATAAATCCAATTTACCGCTCAACAAGCACCAATCAGGAAGCTTTAGCGACAACCACATGTCTTACCTGTAGGTCTATGGTGGTTAGCGGTGTCCACAGCTTCTGGAACCCCCTAAAAACGCGACAGTTTGCAGAAGGTGAGTAGCGAGGATCATGACAGAAAACAAAATGGCGGACGTAAGCTCAGACGGGGTAAAGGTCAAAGGTATCAAACCTGATACTCCTTTGACAAAGATCAAACCAGAGATGACAGCATAACCCTTTACTCTTACGGTTATGAGCGTAACGACAATAACGTTCTACCTTTTTGGCACAAAATAGGTGAAATCTAGTAGGATCATCATATCGTTCCGTGCCAGTACTGCAGCCAGGCCACGGAGAGATGTTAGGAGCTGGAGTTCGTGTTACATTTACGTTTGAAACTCGAAACACTGCCACAGCATCTGATCTATATCAACACGTCATCTTTGGCGTGGTTTGTACATATTGTATCTTGGCGTAATCTTGGCGAAGATTACGCCAAGGTTGAATATATTTCTACATATTTAATGTTAAAACTGCTAGGGCATAGGTGTTAGGAGATTCAGACGATATAAACCAACACCAAATCACAGACTTTGCATACACTTTCTTTATATTGACAGTGCTTTATTGGAATCAAATCAAGTTATCAAATATGTTTGTATACTATGAATTGCTTTCAGCTACAAACACAAAGGATACAAGTGCACAAACAGACGAAGTACATGAATATTACTAGAAACCACATAGATGATAAAACGTCTTTAGATGATGCCATGATCACATACATCTTACAGTGAATGTGAAAAGAAATAGACTTTAAGACAAATAAAACTACCTCAGGTGCAAAACCTACATCTAAATAGGATTAGATACGACTTTGAACAGGCTTTCGTACAAGCGGCCCTTTGCCATATAACAATTCTCACCAGCCTGGCTGCATATGTCTGCCTCTAGGGCCACCTCAGGTAAATTCTATGCACAACAATCTCTTTCAGGGGTGGGTACCGGTACAAACCGATTTTTCGTTGGACCAGTTCGAAAAAATCAGACCTAAACAAATTCGGCGGACCGGATGTTGGACCTAATAGAAAATGAACAGATAATAAGAACCGACTTTCACACGTTTCAGAGCTTACATGTGGAAGAAAATGTCAAGAGCTAAACAGAGGAGAGTTTCTAGTAATCTCTCCCAAGTTTTACAGTCAATGGTACAGAGAAAGTTAGCCTTGCAGGATTTTAAAACGTCCGTGAAAGGTAGAATACTCCACCAAACAGATTTCATTGTGCCTGAATGGACCATTGTTTTGAGTATTTACAAGTTTTTACATACTGAATCAGGTCCAGGTTCAGGTCCGGACCTGATCCTCTGGACCTGAACCGGACCCGAATTTTCTGTACCGGTACCCACCCCTACTCTCTACATAGTCTACTATACAAGAGCCTGAACAAACTTAGGATGAATAAACTAGAGTATCAAAGCCAGTAATTTCAACGGTAAAGTTATCGGGTCCAGCTACAAATCAAGACTAACAGATGAACATGGTGACTCCTAGAGTTTTTCTTCCATATAGCTTTTTACGTTTAAGAACACAAAGACATGTTTGATTGCCTAACTGCAAAGTGGCTATACAGTTATAGCTATACAGTTAAAAGTGCCTAACTGCAAAGTGGCTATACAGTTATAGCTATACAGTTATAAGTGCCTTACTGTAAAGTGGCTGTACAGTTATAGCTATACAGTTATAAGTGCCTAACTGCAAAGTGGCTATACAGTTATAGCTATACAGTTATAAGGTCCCCTGTATGGGCTATCATATATAGGGATAAGTTATACGTGTACTTTCTAGCTGCCCTATAGTAACACAGAGAATACTAGTAGTTGTAAGGTTTTTCTTCTGTATGGGTTCTCACATGATTTGCTAGATTACACCGTCGAGTTGTCCTGTCCCCCCTAAAAGGTTAATCTCTAGGGGGGCTTTTCTAGATGTTTGTCCAAGTTACGTGTTGATGCAGCAGAATAATCACACTGGTAACTTCCGAAGACTTTTTCTCATGTGTTCAGACAACAAAGACCGGTTAGCTGTCCTGTCCCCACACTCCCCCTCATGTAGGGTTTCTCACCGGTGTTTTGCTACATGTCGGTCCAAAGAGGATTTGTGTGCAGCAGAATAGTCACACTGGTCACATTTATAAGGTTTTTCACCTGTATGAATTCTTAAATGTTTGGATAAGTCTGACATTGTAGCCGTCCTGTGCCCACACTTGTCACACATGTAGGGTTTATCACCGGTGTGTTTTGCCATATGTATGTCTAAGCAATATTTCAACAATGCAGAATAGTCGCACTGATCACACTTGTACGGTTTTTCTCCGGTATGGGTTTTTATATGTCGAGATAAATGCGATTTGTAAGCCGTCCTGTACCCGCATCTGTCACACATGTAGGGTTTTTGACCACTATGTTTTGCTTGATGTTCGACCAAAGTGGATTTCTCTGCAGCAGAATAGTCGCACTGGTCACACTTGTATGGT
>NW_023365716.1:101542-102934 GCF_000003815.2 Branchiostoma floridae
AGGTTGATGTGTTGTCTGGTTGGGGAAAGTTCACATCACACGTCTCCTGCTGCAGGCCCATGTCTGTTGTCTGGGTCTCCATGTTGTCACTCTCCTTGCCGGGGTGTTCTGTACAGTCCATCTTCCTCCCAGGATGCCCAGTACACAGTTCTCCAGTAGAAAGCTCAAAGCTGGATGCTCCCATTTCTGCTCTTACACCGCACATTTCATCATTTAGAACGTCCCTTTCCTCGTCCTGCTGCCGTCCGGTGTCTGTTGTCCCATTTGAACTGTTGTAAATCTTGTGCCATGGGTGTTTGCTTGGTAGAACTGAGCAAATGAAGTTGTACGTTTCCCGGTCCTCATTGTGGATTTCTGCTGGTTGGGGAAAGTTCACATCACACGTTTCCTGCTGCAGGCCCATGTCTGTTGTCTGGGTCTCCCTGTTGTCACTCTCCTTCCCAGGGTGTGTAGTATCGTCCATCTCATTCCCATGGTGTCCAGGATTTCCAGCACAGAAGTTTGCAGTAGAGAGCTCACAGCTGGACTCTTCCATTTCTGCTTTTACACAGCACGTTTCTTCATTTGGAACGTCTCCTTCCTCTTTCTGCTGCCGTCCCGTGTCTGTTGTCTGCTCCAAACTGTTGTAAGTCTCATTCTGAGCTTGTCCGGTTGGTTGGTTTGCACCAAAGTAGTCGTAGCTTTCCTGATCCCCACTGTACGTTTCCTGGCACAGAACGTTGTCCTGTCCATCCTGTTGCCATCCAGTGTCTCCTGTCGGCTCCTCTTTGATGTGGGTCTCATTTGCAGTTTGTTCAAGCTCTAAAATGGTAGTGAGAAAATATTGGTCAGAGATACCAAAACTACAAAATGGCACAGATATTACATCAATTCATTAGAGCAAAGACTAGTTAGCTTCATGTTAGCTTCAGATGTTTGTTTTTTTCAGCAACAATATCAAAATATTTTGGAGGATACAACAATATAGTTCACGATTTCTGGACCATTCCTGTTGGATGACATTTGGTCTGACCCTCACTAGAGAGCTACTGGTCCATAGTTTGTCCTGGTTCTAATAAACTGCCAAGATCTTCAGACATTGTTGACATGTACAGTAGTCAATCATATGCATACACTGCCTGACTACATCATGATACTCCTGAGTACCAAAAATATGGTACTGTAAATGCAGAAATGTTCGCGGTGGATTAATATTCGCGGTTTTTGCGGCGGCCGCTTCACCGCGAATTCAAAACCACCGCGAACATTTTTCCATAACAGTAAGAGACTACAGTGCATGGTGCTACCACGAAATTAAAACCACCGCGAAAAGTCCATTTTCCCGCTACTGCGAAATTAAATCCCCGCAAATTAAATCATCGGCAGCAAATACTCCTGCGATGTATCTTGATG
>NW_023365716.1:103034-104141 GCF_000003815.2 Branchiostoma floridae
GAGTGATGGATGTCACTACGAAACGTCCGTGAAGTAAATATCCGTTTTTATCCAGTTGTAGAGATTGCATTGTATTTGAATATTGCTTACCTGGATGTCTAACCTTCATAAACGTATCATCATGTACAGTTGTATCAAATTAAATCGCTGGTATTGCTAAGGACAAGTGATTCGGAAGAAAGGTGGAAGTAAATTGTAGATTGAAAGTCGACTGAAAATAGAATAAAAATCTGGTAGTGAAATATATATAGAAAGTGAACTGTAAGTAAACTGAAAGTGATCTGGAAGAAACGTGGAAATGAAGTGGAAGTAAAGAACAGGTGATTTGGAATTGGAAGTGAAGGGAAAGTGAACTCGAAAGAAAGAGAAAGTGACCTGAAAGTAAAATGAAAGTGAACCTGGAGTTAAGTGAAAGTGATTTGGAAGAAACGTGAACCATAAGTGAAGAACAATTGACTTGGAATTGGAAGTGAAATGAAAGCGACCTGAAAGTAAAATGGAAGCGACCCTGAAGTAAGTTAAGTCAAAGTGATCCGGAAGTAAGTCAAGTGAAAGTAACCCGTAACTAAATAAGTGAAAGTGCTCTGGAAGTGTAAGTAGAGAAGGCAAACTTAAACCGCGAACTGAGAAAGAAAGCACTTTTCAAAAACGTATCTTGGCATCAGTATTCCACTGACTCATATACAAATCTCTTTGACACTTCCAAGACACGAATCTTAATCTATATGTTTGGCTAAGACGTTCCAATCGCCCAAACGTCAGAAGACTTATTTCATAGCGTCTTGAGATCCCGTCTTGAGGGGGTTCAAACTTGGGGCAAACGCGAGAGAAAGTGTAATATCGGTGAAATGTAATAACGTATTTTCTGTAATGATTGACAGGGTGACGTATTTTTATCATATTTAATGACGTGAACTGAATAATTATTACTCGACTTCAAATCAATATAAATCTTATCATCTTATCGTAGGTTTAGTTAAGCTTTATTTACTTATTTTTACATAAAAGCAGTAACCGCTGACATTAAGTTTTCAAAAGACGTACAGGGGAGCCGAAAAATCCACACGACTTGCCATTCTCTAGGCGCACGCAACTGTGATCCCGAGA
>NW_023365716.1:104241-105083 GCF_000003815.2 Branchiostoma floridae
CCACTCACACTGGGGCAGGTACCCTACTCTTTTTGATAAGTGTGGGGGGTTGGTTCAGGCTCTTACTTGCCTGGGATATGGCTCTCCCCAAACAAGGGACCTCCAGTTAACGTCCTATCCAAGGGACAGTTCTAGCCAAAGCTAGGTACTCATCTTTCACCTGAGTGAGGTGAGGAAAGTTGTGTTAAGTGTCTTTCCCAAGGGCACAAGATAAATGACATGGCAGGTTTCGAACACAGGACCTCTTTGCCTGAGCCCAAAGCGCTGCCGATTACACATGTGATCCTACAGTACAATGCTTCTTCATCTGCAATTTATCAACTATTTTAATGAAAGATTGTAAATGGCATGTGGAACATCCTTTCATACAAGAACAACTCTTTGCTGGCACACTGTGAGTTTGCAATTTTATGGAAAGTTCTTGGAATGCAGGAAGCTAGGGACACATCCTGTCACATTCAACTAAATGTGACTCAATCTATAGCTGATGGGCTCAATGTGTAGTGCAAGTAGCCTTGGGCAAACTTGTCATTGACCAGGTTATATGTATATGTGTCAATGAAGTGCATTTGAAACAAGCTCATCTGTCATGGCTCATGCTGTGTCAGAATAGTAATCCTTTAAGTAAACAGAGAACAGCTGCTATGATGAGACCAGCTTCTGGTGTTACCCAAAGCCCAAAGTGGGTGTTCCAGGGTTTTTCTCTTTTCCACATTATCAAGTCACAAAAAGGCTTTGTTTATCGGCTTGGTACGATAAAACTTCACTCTGAAAAGTGAGAGGTGATCCTACTGGTAAATTTTACCCAAACAAAATTAAGCACTACAAGACTATTATTTCTT